>NC_137655.1:3087709-3352709 GCF_963422515.1 Blennius ocellaris
ACATTATCAAGGCAATAACTGAGAACTAACTAAAAAACGATTATGCAAGAAGAACATATAGGTGCATATATGCACACATATATACCTATATGCATGTATATGTGTACACATATATGTACATATATGCACATATAATATAAGAAAATGGCCAATTATATATATGTCACGTATATTAAAAACCAATATCAAAACCTATATTAAAACATATATGTTTATATAGGTTCTTTCATGTGGGTCAGGCTAAAAGGAAATCAGGACTTTAGCTTTTTAAATTTTTTTTAAATACATATCAGTAAAACGTAAACACATTCTCATGCTGCCTGAGACGACCTTGGCTCGTGGATCCTCTGATCTGAATCCGGCTGACATGGTTTGATATACTGGAGAGTAAAGAACAGAGGACTTCATAATGTCTGTGGGCTGTTGGGGAAGAAAAAAATAAAAAATAAAAAAATAAAAGCTCCAGGGGACAAATTCCTGAAGCTGGTCAGAGAGTGGACTGTTTAAAGCGGTTATCAAAGCAAAAGTTGGCTACTTTGAAGAATAAAAAAAAAAAAAGGATATCCGTGTTTAGATGTATTTTATGGCCATAGAAATGTTTTCCCCCTGGAGCACTGATGAAAAATCTAGTTTAAAAGAATTAACTAGAGTAGAATCCATCACAAACTGAGAACCAACACACAACTGGCCGTAAAAAAAAAAATCCACTTATTTCACGTTATCGTCGACGTTTTGAGTAACACCGAAAGGACAACATCGGAGGATTATTTCTCTCTCATTAGATACGGTCTGTGGTCGGACTCTGCTGAGAAATGAGATTGAACCAGGAGGCAGATTACTGTAAATAACCTTTTGTCCGGCGTCGACGGCAGACTGGGACTAATTCCAGTTCACTGCAGGCGGCAGGGAAAAAAACCCATCACAAGCTTGAACCGCGGCGTCAATTAAGGATTCTTGTGGTCAGAAGTGTGGATTTTTAACATCATTTTACAACAAAGTAGAATTTTATTTTCGGACCTCATTTGGCCTCTTGAAGTTGGTCTTCCTTGTACAGTTGCCCTAACAAAATAAAAGTTTTAATAAAGTATATAACTGGATTTTTTTTTACCCCTCTATATTCTAAATTCCTGCACATGGATGATGTCGTTCATTGAGGTGACATGTGGAGTCATATTGTAATCACGATTCGCTTGGAACCTCGTTGCCGTCTGAGCCCCCCACATGGAAAGAACCTATATGAGGATATATGCACATATATGAAACCTATATGCAGCATGTATTGTCATATATGTGCATATATGACAATATATATGCTGCATACATGCACATAAATGCTGCATATATGCACATATATGACTATATATGCTGCATACATGCACATAAATGCTGCATACATGCACATATATGCTGCACATATGGACATATATGACTATATGCACATAAATGCTGCATATATGCACATATATGACAGTATATGCTGCATATATGCACATATATGACAGTATATGCTGCATATATGCAGCATATATGTGCATATATGCAGCATATACTGTCATATATGTGCATATATGCACATATATGTACATATAGCATATATATTGTCATATATGCTGCATATATAGCATATATATTGTCATATATCCGGCATTTATGTACATATATGTGCATATATGCAGATTATACTGTC
Organism: Blennius ocellaris; assembly: GCF_963422515.1. Lineage (NCBI taxonomy): Eukaryota > Metazoa > Chordata > Actinopteri > Blenniiformes > Blenniidae > Blennius > Blennius ocellaris. The sequence continues at coordinate 3,089,397 of NC_137655.1, forward strand.
ATATATGTGCATATATGCACATATATGTACATATAGCATATATATTGTCATATATGCTGCATATATGCACATATATGTACATAAATGCCAGATATATGACAATATATATGCTATATGTACATATATGTACATAAAATATAGGAAACTGGCCAATTTTATATATGTCACATATATTCAAAACCTATATCAAAACCTATGTTAAAACATATATGTTTATATAGGTTCTTTCCATGTGGGCCCGCAGCTCGCCGGAGGGCGGAGTCACGTGATGCACCTGAACGCATCGCTCAGATCTCTGCAGGTTAAGACACGGCGGCTCGGACACAGACTTTCTCTTTTTTTACTGAAACAGTTCAGAGAAATGTACTTTCTCAAAACGTAAGCTGCGCAGTTGAAAAGTTAAAAACGCCGCTTCGAAAACAATCTCGGGCTTGTGAACGAACGGGAAACCAGACGGCGACGGCGACGCTACGCTACTTATCGTCTGAGGCGTTCTCGTTGGAGAAATATTTTGGTTTTCTTTATCATTCTGGCCTCCGGTTCACCCGGACACTTTGCGTCTCATCGCCGTGAGAGATGCTCGCCTCCTGTAGCAATAAATTGCCAGGAATTGTTCTTTTTATTGCATCCAATCATCCTCAATGTTCCCTTTTATGCTCCGCGTTCGTTCCTCCAGGTTGAACCGTAAGAAAAGTAGAGAAGCTTTGAACGGGTTCACCTTCAGAGGCGTGGAAACCAGCGACACTTGTTCTGCTGCTCCGTCCGTTTAGAGAAGTCGTCCTCTGGAAAAGCAGCCGCAATTTTTTTTTTTAAGTTTTAGGTCCGTTAGTCAGGAACTTAAATAATCAGTTATTTCACAGTATGAGAGCTTGAAAGACGCAACTGAAAAATAAGGTCTCCTTTGTATATAAAGTTTAAAAAAAAAAGAAAATTGCATAATTATGTCTACATTTATGTGAATATGATGTATACTGTAGTAACATATCAAATGTACTATTATTATTATTGTTTTTAGCTGGATTAGACAATCTGCAGAATCTGTTAATTTTACCCTACTGGTGATATGTTGTTGTGGTAGTAATCCAGCTAGAATAATAATAATAATAATAATAATAATAATCATAATAATAATCATAATACATGGCAGTATTAGTAGTAGTATTTTATTTATTTATTTATTTTAGCTGGATTAGACTGTCGGGAGACAGGTTAGTTTTATCCTACTGGTGACATGTTGTTGTAAAAGTAATCCAGCTATAATAATAATAATAATAATAATAATAATAATAATAATAATAATAATAAATAATTATTGATAATAAATAATAATAATAATAATAATAATAATAATAATACATAGCAGTATTAGCAGTAGTAGTATTTTATTTATTTATTTATTTAAGCTGGATTAGACTGTCGTGAGACAGGTTAGTTTTACCTACTGGTGATATGTTGTTGTAAAAGTAATTCAGCCATAATAATAACAATAATAAATAAATAAATAAATAATAAGTAGTAGTAGTATTTTATTTCTTTATTTAATTTAATTTAACTGGATTAGACCATCGGGACACAGGTTACTTTTACCTACTGGTGATATGATGTTGCAATAGTAATCCAGCTCTAAAAAGAATAATAAACATAATAATATTATTAATTATTATTATTGTATTTATTATTATTATTATTATTATTATTATTATTAATGGAATGGATGTATGGCTGTTTAGAACACTTGTTATTGATGCTCCACAATTAGCCCCACATGGTTGAACTTTAACGGTAAAACATTCTCTCCTCCTCCCGTCACTCCTCCTCCTCCTCCCGTCACTCCTCCTCCTCCTCCCGTCGCTCCTCCTCCTCCTGTCGCTCCTCCTCCTCCCGTCGCTCCTCGCTGACCTTCCCCAGCCGTCACTGGACGTCAGTCTCCAGCCTCTGGGTCGGCCTCGTGCTCACAGACGCTCCGGCTTATTAAAGACAATGTGGATCCTGTTCTGAACTGTGCTGTGAGGCTTGGTTGCCATGGCCACCAGCAAGACGTGGAAACCAGAGGAGAGCGCAGCGTTCAGGCTAAGTGGAGGAGCGGAGGACGTTTCAGGAACACTTCAACCGGCCGTGCGACTGCTGGGGGGAAAATATGAGCCTTTATAAACCGTGGAGGTTTTCTGCTCTAAACAATGGTTCCCCGACAAGGAAGGTTTTGTTTTTAACTGAGCTGATTAAAGGAATAATCAAATCGTCTGTACCGATGGAAAAGCGTTTTTTTTTTTTTTTTAAATGCTGACTTTTGTGGTTGGTTAGTCAATCCGATGATCGAAGGCTGGAGAAAATAAGACATTGATTTTTTTGTTTGTTTGTTAAACAAACAAGAGTTTTAGCAGCTTTAAGAAGTTTAGCCCCTCCTTCATTGTGGGACGCTAACGTCAAACCATTTCCGAATAAATCCTAAAAAAAACGCGACAAAAAAGTCCCATAATAGCAGAAGAGAGAGGTACCTCATGGATGAGATCAAAGAAGATCAGCATCCGTTGCCATGGAGACGCTCCCCGATCATTGTTTCACACAGTGACGTTGCCACACGACCGGCCCAGTTTGTGTCGATATGAGCTAACGGCTATCACGCTAGCGATGTTAACTCCCTTGTGGGACGCTAACGTCAAACCATTTCCGAATAAATCCTAAAAAACAAAAAAGTCCCATACTAGCAGAAGCGAGAGGCACCTCATGGAGGAGATCGGCGTCCGTTGCCACGGAGACGCCTTCAGACCTTCAGCATATCGAAGGAACTTCTGCTAAAGTTTGATTCCCTCACGCCTCATCGGTTCAGATCAAACCTGGAGACGTCAACACGCTGCGGCGATACGATAATAACACCGCGGCTGATTGGCCGCCTCGGAGTACAAACACTTGAAATGCAAATACGTGCGGGCATATATTTACCATTCCTCATTCTTTAAGTCCCGGTGCTCTCCACCCGCCGGCCCCGCGGGATAATTGCCTTGCTAGGCAGCTCTACAATCAAAAGGTGCATGTATTCCTAATGGGGTTCCTATTTAATGTAATGCAATGCAATGCAATGCATGCATGCCCGCTTCTGTCACATCTGTGCAGGCGGATCAAAAAGCAGAAAAAAAAAAAAAGAAAACCTGGCTTTCCTCCAGAAGTGACATGTGCTGAGGCATGAGGCGCCAGTGGCCCCGGCTGACTCCCTTAATGGAGCCGACATCCTCACATTAACATGTTTAAGCTCCTCCGACACAACATGGCCGGGTTTAAACACAGGGTAAGGCACATACCGCGTGTGTGTGTGTGTGTGTGTGTGTGTGTGTGTGTGTGTGTGTGTGTGTGTGTGTGTGTGTTCATTGACTAGGAGATCATGTGTTTGCATATATTCTGTTTGAACGCACGCGGCGTGTGAATATATTCAGGATTTTCCTACTTTGTTCACAGACGTGTGTCACTGTGGTTTTTTTTGTGCTCCGGCAGGAGTTTCTCTGCTTTTTTTTTTTTTACTTTGTGACTTTGGAATAATGTGCTGAAGATCACAAAACACAGAAACACACACACACACACACGGTTATGTCGAAAATCAGTAGAGGTGGGAATAAAAATAATAATAATAATAATAATAATTAACCATTATTAACAGAATTTTCTCCAAAACGCATTTAAAAAAAAAATTAAACTGATATTAATGTTTCAGTAAAAAAATACTTAAATATGTTTGAGAAATTTTTAAAAAAGCATTTCGTTGGTCCGGATTCGTGGCTTCATGTTTTAGCATTGAGGTGACGCTTGAGCTTCTCGGCTGATTTGCGATTTCTTCGACCATACTTTGCACTTTGCGTGCTCTTATCCCGTTTTTCAACTGAAACTCGCCTCCAACGGCCGCTAACGTTACGCTAGCTTCGCTCCCCCCGTCTGCGAAAATCGTCTTTAAAGGAAACGATCTCCCAACACCTCCTCCGTGGTATCGACAGAATCTGGGCAATTAAAAATCAGTGTTTTGTGATTAGGCTTTTATTTCCTGTAATCTTTTACACAGGTTATTTTACATTAATTGCGTCAACTCATGTGAACTCATAAGAGCTTTGCAGTACAAAGTATAATTAATCCGAATTTATATAATGTGACTTGGCTTCTACAAGCCATTAATTGAAAATATCTATTTTTGTATTCTGAAATTTTACAAATAATTAAATTGTAATAAGGCGTCTAAATGGGAAGCGTCCATCTGCGATGAAAATAATTCCCCCCCCGTTGTTAATTAACTGTTTATAGACTGTATTAATAATGTCGTGACACACTCGAGGCCTTGCTCAAGGGTTTCTGACCAGTTTTCACCAACGTTTATCGTAACGTCTCGACATCTCAGAGGAAGTTCTGCACACTCTGGTTGTTTTGAGTCGTTTCTCAAAAGCTCAACTTTTGGCTCACTTGTACTGAAAAAAAACAGCAATGCATCTTAAACAGTTTGGCGCTTAAGTTTCCCTTCGTCTCTTCAGAAGAAGCAGCGGGGGTGAAGTGCCTTAATGGATTTTACCACTGTTTCATCATGTCGGGAAGACAGGCTTTTGTTTTTCTTCTTTATATCTGATTTCTTTTTTTTTCTTTTTATATTCTCGATAAAAGAAAGCTGGCATCATTTTTCATTTTGGCCTCGTTTCACCCCGAAACCACAGGCTTGGGTTTTATTTTTAGGGACCTCGCCAACGGCAGGTCCCTTTTGTAATTCGTCGTCGTCGTCGTCGCCGAAAGAGAGTGACACTCATCCGGGCACTCTCCTGACCCTCTCAGAGTGGCCACGCCCCCCCCCCCCCCCCCCAGGCCGCAGGCCTGGCCAAGGCCAGGTTCCTTTTGTAATCCGTACACAACTGACAAAGGCCCTCAAATTCATGTCTGGTGGAAGTTTTTGAAAAACATTTCATGTTCCGTCAGCGCTGTGTCCTTCACACCAGAATTGAAGTAAAACCAGATTCTGGCTCGGGGGCACCTGCCGAGTACCATCTGTGATTTTCACGTGGATCCGCTAGCTTGCGGCCTAGCATGCCCGTTAGCATGCTAGCAAACATTGTCCGACTGAGCTGAAATTTGGTAGGTGGCCTAATGGGGGCGCTGCGGTTACAAATCACTAGCTAATTAGCTGGTTTTGATGCCGTTTTTCAAAATAAAAGTCCTAAAAAAAAATGTTTTTAAACTTAAAAATGATAATTAACCGGTCTAGAGGATCGTGGCCACCCCGACGGGCAGTCTTTCGCGAGGTCCCGACCAATGCTGCTTGCAGCTTTAATATTTATTTATTTGTTTTTTTAAGAACAATGATCTGTTGGGACAAATCTTCTGTGGCATTAAAAGTGTAATTCTTTGTCCCGGAGGATCGCTTTGACCCGCGGCGGTCTTGATTCCTTCAGCTTCCTGTACTACCTGGTTAACCTGGCCTGCACCCCGCCGGCGCCGTTCAGCAAGCTCAATGGGAATTCCTTCTGGGAGTTGGCATCGGGCTAAACAAAAAAAAAAAACAAGGTCTTTATACGCTTTTCATAAAAGTCTGGGTGGAATCTGGGTGGTATTTCCCCCGTAAACAGCTGATTTGTAGGAGACAGCCTGGCTTCAGGTATGCGTGCGGGAAGGAGACGAGCAACAATGTGGAAATTACAACTTCAAGAAAAAGAAGAAAAAAAAAACCCCAACCTTGATTGACCCTGTCGTGTCAGTTTGTGCTTGCAGGTAAAAAAAAAAAAAAAAGAAAAGGTGAAGGTGAAATATCCCACTTTTCCTGCCTCCAGGTGAGTAAAACTTAAAACTCCTGAGGGGGGGGGTAAATTCATGATGATCGGTTCCTCCCACCGGCGTGTGAAGGTTACCAGATAGACACAAACAAACAAAAGTGCAGGACGGGTTGACGGGACTGATAATTAAAGAAAAGAAGACTGGGTGGGCAGACAGGGTGGGAATCAGACGGACAGACGTGGATTGAAAAGGGGGGGGGGGAGATCGACTGGTGGAGGAGGGAGGAGAGACAGACAGAGACGGGGAGGGAGGGAGGGAGGGAGGGGATGAGAAGATGAAAGATTAAGTAGCATGGAGGAATGTTAAGTGTAGCCTAAGCATGTGTACAGAAGCCGGGATTTATGGAGGCGCGCACGCTCAGGGCCAAATAGCTGCAGAATTATTAAACGACTTCAATTAAAGTAATATAAGGGCAGAGAGGCATGTGTGGGGTTAGTGAGGGAGACTCCTTACACCCCCCCCCCCCCCCACTCCATCAAATCTGATTTATGAATACCCTCTTTTCTTCTTCTCTTCCTCCTGCAGAGCGTTCGTCATCCCCCCCCCCCCCCCTTCTCCTGGCAGCACTTCACATTCTCTTTGTTCCTCCACTTCTACTTTAATTCATGAAGATGGAGTTTTGTTCCACGACAAGAGAAATATCCTCGCACGCAGTTTAAAAAAAAAGCTTTACCGCACGTCAAACGACACTTTGAGCCCAACAACACACGTTTACCGTCTGAAGCCAGGTCGGTCATCTGAACCAGCTTTTCAAGTCTCGGCTCGTGCAATTTGAAAATGGAAGGGGGGGGGGGGGGAGAAAATGTCAACCCTCCGCTTGGTGAGTTTCCTGCAGCAATTCATCAGAAGCAAGAACGCTTTGGAAAACCTGTCTGTTTTAACTGCTTTTAAAACATGAGCATATGGCAAAGCGTCTATGGGCTTCAAGGTTAGTCTTCTAACATGTATATAACATTTTATAGATATATATTTCGTGTATGTTTTGATAGACCTCATTTATTTAACATTATATATATATATATAAAACCATTCATGTCATTTTCAGGCGACGGAAATCAAAGTTATCTGTTAATTACTGAAAATTAGTCAACCTGACTCAAAGGCAAAGGGACGGTTGAACAAACTCAAGATGCAAATATTTTAAGGAGTTCAAAAGAACAAATAGGTTCGATGTTTGATTTATAATTATTTCCCCATAATTCCACCCCACAGTCCACGTAGGGAAGAATGAGGGCGTCGTATATTAAATCTGATTGTATTTTGCACTTAAAGCCGATATTCCTTTTAGCTAATTCTGCCTTCAGAATATTCCTGCGCGGCTTCCAGCCACTTGCATATGTTTGCAGTCACATGGCGTAAGCAGACGACCTCCACCCGTCGCGCACCGCCCTGACAGACGGCCCGAGGCTGGAGCCTCCGTCCTGAACGCTGCTGCCGTCTCGATCTGACCACCAGATCCTCCCGAGCAACTCTTCATTTTCATTTTCCCCACGGCCCGGAGCTCTCTGACTCCTCGGAGCGGGAATGTGTCAGGCGAGAGAGATGGATGTTTTATTTGTCATACATACGCTGCAAAACACGGCGGAGGCTCTCCTCTGGATCTCACTGGGGAAACTGGGATGAGTAGAGGTCAAAGGTCAAGGCCATTCTTATAGCTCAGCAAACAGCTGTCTAACCCTCTGGGGCCTGTGGACGCACCGGTGCGTCCTCGTCACATCACCGTTTGAAAAAGGCAGTAGCGTCACAGCACAGCGTCGTCCGGTCCAGCGTTTCAATCCGTGTCGAAAGTGCAGATATAAAACTACAAAGCTCGTTTTTAAACGATGTTGATCGCCCAAATAAAAGCGGAGATATGAGGAAAAATATGTGTGACCTTTTGTAAATAGTGTTACAAAAACACCTGAGGCAGTGCTTCTATTTCACTGTAAATATCTGTACAAAACTGTTTTTTCAGTCCTGTTTTGATCAATTTTAGTTAATTATAGTTTAGATTTACTTTACAAGTAAACAAAATGATTCGTTAACCATGTCTGTGACTTTTATAGTCAATAAATCTATGTTTTTACCGCCCGAATTTGTAATTTCATGGTGTTTTTAGATGAACTGTGTTAATACAGTATGCCAAAGTGATGAAAACACTTCAGAAATGCATTTATGAGGTTGTCCTGAACAAAATGACACCAAAAAAAGGCAAGGATTAAGGATTTTATATCTGAGATATTAAGGAAAAATCAATTGTAGTGAAAAACGGCACAAAATGCTTCAGGCCCCAGAGGGCTAAGTATGAGCGTCTAGTAAATATACTGTATACGATCGACGTACTTGTTTCCTTTGGTTGTTTTATTGAACTTCTTGAACATTTGGGGAAAATTAAAAAAATAATAATCACTGAGCATCATTTCAGTACTTCAGTACTTGGCAGGACCAAATAATAAGGTAGTAAGACAGGTGCACGCAGAGCGTTTGTAATTCAATATGCACAACGATGACATCTTGTTTAATAGAAACTGAGCACCGCCGGGCGACAACAGTCTCGCACATAGACTGTAAATCAATTTTTAATTTTGATTGCGATCGTGGGAGAGCGGTTGGTGAAATCTGCGTGTGTGGCCGTGGGTCCGGTTCCTGCTCGTGTCGCTATGTGGAGTGTGTTCTAATGGACGCTAATGTAAAATGCTAGCAGATGCTAAGAGACGCGTTCACGTCGTTCAGTGTGGCGGGTTGTGACTTGTTGTAAAACACAAAACGAATGACTAAAGAAAAGCTTCGCTCTCTGCGGTTCAATTCTCTAAAATATGTGGGAAGAATCAGAATCAGAATCGTCTTTATTGTCATTGTAACAGGTACAACGGAATTGCAAGAAGCAGTCGGATCAAACCATCGCATCAGTTTGATTTCAAGGTTGAAAACGAGAGACACGTTTATGTAACGGGTGTAAAATGTCACCGAGTCCCGATTGTGTGCGGAGATCACCTCGACACGTGACTCAGTTCACCACCAGGAGGAGCTCAATTCTGGTCCGTAGTAAAATAAACCATCGACTACAGGCGGAAGTAAATTCTAATCATTTCACACAGATGTCTGGTTTTATCCACGTGAGAGGTGAAGACCCAAACCCCTCCCCTCCCCTCCCCCCGTTTCTTCTTCAGCCAGACGGAACATCTGTATCCCGACGTTGCAAAAGTGTCACGAAAGCCGACACGTCCATGAAAACGCCCCGAGGGAGTCTTAAGAGCTGTTGTTTTCTGACCGCGGGATTAGTACCATGTCAGTGTCCGACACTGTCAGTCTATTCCGCCGGCGATCGGCTTGGACCAGTGCTTTTCAACCTTTTTGAGCCAAGGCACTTTTTTCTTTGGAAAAACTCTTGAGGCACACCACCACCCGAAAATATTAAAATGTAAAACTCTGTAGCCTCTATTAACAATATAAAGTCGTTCTCATCACAGTTTTATCAACAGGAATCCAGTAAATACAGAAAAAAAAAGTATTTCCCAATGTCTTTTTTTTTAATAGTGCCTCCCTCAGTGTGAAACCTGGACCTGATGGATGAAGAGCTGAGATCCTGGTTCACATTCTTCCTTTTCAAAAACTTCTCCATCACTGTCACTGACACAGTACTTTGATACAAGATGGTAGCAGGAGGTGGAGATGAACCACACTGACGTCTGTCACTTTACATTTCACCGGCAAAGTTCTGCGCTGCCCTCTAGTGGCGAAGAGTATTTATACATGGTTACTCTGCAACACACTACTAGAGCAAATGATTTTTAGAAAAAAATGTGAAATGTGATAATTTCCCACGGCTCACCTGACTAGATCTCGCGGAAACACCAGTGTGCCACGGCACATTGCTTAAAAAACTCTGGCTTAGACCTTCTCTTATTTTATACGCTTGTTGTGTGAGCAGCCTCAGACCACTGACCACTGCATTCCCACTGTATATGTGGTGTGTGTGTGTGTGTGTGTGTGTAATTTGTTTTTCTTTGCCGGGGTTGTACCAACAGGAGGTACTGCTGTGTTTACAGTCCACTGTTAAAAGGCCGTCATTTGGAGGTTCTGGCCAAAGGTTATGAGCACGGGCCTGCAGCCAGCTGGGGCCCCGAGCCCGTTGGACTGCGTTCACCCTGGACGCCTTGTAAAACCAAACACACGGCGAGGGAAGGAGCGCGGAGAGGCCCGGGACTGGACACCGGCTGACGACAGACAGCGCAGCGCCGCCGGATGAGAGAATGATTAAAGTGAACGCCGAAGCGGGAAAATGACGCGGAGGAAAAGAACACGATGTTCGCAAACCCGCGAGTCGGCCAGAATGCACCAGACTGGGACTATTTATCAAAGCGCTGGGTAAATGACCTCATATCACATCCTGGCGGTAGAAATGGGCTGAGGAAATAAAATAATAGATTCTCACCGCATAGCCAGGATCTTTAGTGTAAAAACTCAACGGCAAGAGGGGGGGGGGCTTCGCAACCACCTCAATGGTTTCATCAAAAAGAGGCCTTTTTTGATTTGTACATTTATTACCAGTTGCACTGTGACATCTGGTTCCTCTCGGTTCTCTATACAAGTACAGTCAACTGGAAGCTCGTAGAAAAAAAAGGATACCAGTTGCTCTGGTGATTTTTCTGCTTCAGTTGTCTGTAGAAAAGCCGTGAATACAACGGATCTGACCGTGTCGCATGCTGACTTTTGTCTGTTCTTGTTATTTTCTCCACTACGCCGTCAGTTCACAATCGTCATCGGTACTAGAAGTTGAAAAAGCCGCACTAAACCAACTAGAATCGCTCTCAATACATGGAAACACAAATTGCACAGGAACTTGAATGCCATTTCCAAACTGTTCCTAGAGACGTTGGGAGCTCCCTAAAGACCATCACACCCAGTTTCTAGCTCTTGACTCCGCCTCCCCCGGGCGCAGCATGAGCCTCAAGCATCCGCTGACCCCCTGCTGTCATCTTTTTCATTGCCGAGTCGCTTCTGTTCCCAATCGCTGCCATTTTTCCTTATTGTACTACCCAATTTAACCATTGCGAAGACATTTTCCCAGCTGGACTCTTTGCACCGGTATCATCCTATCGCGGCACCACGCCGGAATTCGCTGAGCCCCTGAGAGCGACACATTCTTTCACTAATGTTTGTGGAAATAGCCTGCATGCCGAGGTGCCTGGTTTTAAACTACCGCGACCACGGAAGTGATTGGAAGAATTGAGCACGATTGAGCAGTTACGCAGACGTTGTGTCGGTCCGTCGTGGTGAAGAAGGAGCCGAGCCAAAAAGCGAAGCTCTCGACTTACCGGTCGATCTTCGTTCCTACCCTCACCTATGGTCATGAACTATGGGTCATGACCGAAAGAACGAGATCCTGGATACGAGCGGCTGAAATAAGCTTCCTCTGTAGGGTGGCTGGGCGTCACCCTTAGAGATAGGGGGAGGAGCTCAGTCACCCTTAGAGATAGGGGGAGGAGCTCCGTCACCCTTAGAGATAGGGGGAGGAGCTCCGTCACCCTTAGAGATAGGGGGAGGAGCTCCGTCACCCTTAGAGATAGGGGGGGGAGCTCCGTCACCTTAGAGATAGGGGGAGGAGCTCAGTCACCCTTAGAGATAGGGTGAGGAGCTCAGTCACCCTTAGAGATAGGGGGAGGAGCTCCGTCACCCTTAGAGATAGGGGGAGGAGCTCAGTCACCCTTAGAGATAGGTGAGGAGCTCAGTCACCGTTAGAGATAGGGGGAGGAGCTCCGTCACCCTTAGAGATAGGGGGAGGAGCTCAGTCACCCTTAGAGATAGGGGGAGGAGCTCCGTCACCCTTAGAGATAGGGTGAGGAGCTCAGTCACCCTTAGAGATAGGGGGAGGAGCTCCGTCACCCTTAGAGATAGGGGGAGGAGCTCAGTCACCCTTAGAGATAGGGTGAGGAGCTCAGTCACCCTTAGAGATAGGGGGAGGAGCTCCGTCACCCTTAGAGATAGGGGGAGGAGCTCAGTCACCCTTAGAGATAGGGGGAGGAGCTCAGTCACCCTTAGAGATAGGGGGAGGAGCTCCGTCACCCTTAGAGATAGGGGGAGGAGCTCAGTCACCCTTAGAGATAGGGGGAGGAGCTCCGTCACCCTTAGAGATAGGGGGAGGAGCTCAGTCACCCTTAGAGATAGGGTGAGGAGCTCCGTCACCCTTAGAGATAGTGTCTGGGGCGAGGGAAGTCTGGGCAACTCTGCTCGGACTGCTGACTCAGCGACCCGGCCCCGGATAAGCGGCAGAAAATGGATGGAATGGATGGATGATGGATTGGATGGATGGATGGATGGATGGATGGATTAGCACGATTGAGCCAATACACTTGGCAAAATAGTGTATTTTAATCTTGGTAGGTCAATACAGGCATGCAAGGCCTAACAACATGGCCTGTACACACACACACACACACACACACACGCACGCATAGTTCTGGGGAATGATTCGCCGTTTAGCAGATATGGTAAAACACCAAACGCCCTGAACCAACTGGCACGCGACGGCCCGCTATTTACCCCAGACTTCCCGTTAGCCTGCGACCAGCCAATCAAAGACACGCGCCAACGGCTTGTCCGACGCCAAGCGAGAGCCAGCGCCGGGAACAAAAACGTCGGATGGCAGATCAAAGTGCTTGTGGGAAAATGCCACCGGGGGCTAATTGGTATCGTCGCTGTCTGAGGTCCCAGCTGGGATCAGACGGGGCAGACGGGGAGGGGTCCCGATCACCGCGATAAAGCGGCTAAGTACAGGGCCGCCACGTGAAACATAATGACACGCTGCTTAGAGATTCAATTTCTCCATATTGGCATGAATAATAAGCCGTGAAGAAGCGGTATGGACAAATCTACTGCTGATAATTTCCGATTTATATCTGGGACATGACTGCCATGGCTGATTAGCGCGGAATGGAGTGACTGACAAGAACACACAGAGCTCGGGGTTTGCAGGACCCGCGTGCAGGCTTATGGCATAGCTGACGTTTAACTGCACGGTTTTTCTTTTCTCCTTGCGGGGGGGGATCTGAAGAGCGCCTGGGTGCTACTTAGCGACCGACGTGTTCGTCGGGAAAGAAAGAAACGCGCACGCACTACCGCAGTGTGAAAACACTGACCGTGTAATTGCAGTCGCCAATTTGAGGGTATGAGACCTTTGTTTTATTCGCTTTATTTTGTATAATATCTCATTAGTGCGAAATTGAATGGATTTTTTTCAAAAGGGGTGAAATGTTGTTTTTAGGTTGTTTTTTTTTTATTTTTTATTGATGCATTAAAACCCGGCACTTATTGGTTTATATTGTATTTGTACAAAAACACCACCGGTGCTCCTGATGGTGACCTTGGCCAACATGAGCACATTAAAATATTCACAAACCTACAAAACCATTGCCGGGAGACACATAATTAATGGATGATAAACCAAACAAATGTGAATTTATCCATTCATGAAACAAAGACACACTGCGATTGTCACTTGGGAGGCTGCGTTATTAGTGGGCGATCTATCACAGTGGATGAAAATTTGTTTTTTATTATATTGGATGATAAAATGGACCAATTTTTTTTATGAAAAGTCAATGTACAGTCATGTACAACAGCTTTTGAGCTTGTCGGTTACAGAATTGGAGTCTGAATCAATAGATCCGATTACATAACTGAACAATTAATTCAATGCCTTTTAAACAAATGTAATGTGAGTCATATTTTACCTTGGAACGTATTATTCGGTTCCCAAACATCCAGATCCAGCCCAAACTGGTTCTTTCAAGTCTTCTGCAAAAAAAAAAAAAAAAAAAAAAAAATGGATGGACCCTTTGATTTTAAGCAGTTGGAGTGACGGGAGGAAAACCGAAGTGCAGAAGACAGTGAGTGACATTTTGCTGGAATGAATCCCGTCAGCCAGTCAATATGTGGCCACGAAATTAAACAATAAGGTTGCAAACTATCGATGTTTTCACAACAAAGCTGCACAGAAACTCGTTTATTCAAACAGAATCTCACCAAAAAAAAAAAAAAAAAAAAACGTCTGTTCACCGGTTCAACTTCGCTTTAGCGACATGATGAATCCTTACAGGCGTTTATTTGTGCTTCTTCACGCAAATAAAACTCAGTTCCAGGATGCTGGAATGAACAAAAAAAAAAAATCGCTTTGACATTTCCCACCCCCACACACAAAGGGATTACTAATTGCTATTTCTGTCCAAGTTCATTTTCCCCCAAAAGCCTGTTTGCTCCACAAATACAAGAACGTCGCCCTGCTGAAGCGATGCCACGCCCCGCGCTCGGATTTGTTTGTTCCGGGGTTTACGGCTGACATTGAGACATGCTGTAAAATCAGTGCGAGCGTGCACACAAAGCTCCTCAAACACCACCAAATCCCACCCCGACGTGTCTTTGGCCCTCGTACAATTCCCCCCCCCCCCCCCCCGCCTCCACCGAACGCCTTTTTTTTTTTTTTTTGCCACAGTGTGCAAACATGAAGGAGCCTTTGCATTAATCCGTCTTCTGCTAAGACACTTGCTTTGTTTCGCCTTCTCACCGAGAGGAAGTGATGTCACCAGGCGCCCTTTGTTCCGCTGACCTGCGCCGCACGGATTTCCACATGTCCACGTGAGAACTGAAAGGAACTGAGTTTTTTTTTTTTTTTTTTACAAAACCCAGGTTTCAAATAAAACCAATAATATCCACCACGCGAAAAAAACAACCCACATTGAAGCACTATTTTACTTGATCAACTCCAAGGACCTCTGAGTTTTTTTTAATGGTTTTGATTCAGGAAGTGAAGAACTGGACTTATTTAGAGCGATTAGAGTCGCTAGTGGAAGTGGTTACAGAGACCATACTAATCCTTTATTTATACAACTAAAAAACACTGAAATTTAAAGATTTAGTGGAGTAGAACCTTCTAAAATCCATGTTTAAAGCTCATCTGGAAATTTTACCGAACAAAGTGCAAAACAGATTGGCCCAAGAGGAAAAGTAGATATGAACTGAGGTTTTTTTTACAAAACCCAGGTTTCAATCGGCCGTAATGGAAAAAATGCATCTCAGTGGCAGGAGTCGGTCTGTAGAACCGTCTTGATTGTAAAATTAAAAACTTCTAAATCCATTGATGTGTTTAAGAAACTTGTTAAATTATCAATGTTATAGAAATACGACACTGCGGAGGAGCAGATCAACCTTTTGTACCTATTTTGTATTTGATGTTTTGGAAAAAAACGGCTGCATGTGAATGAACTGAACTATAAATGATTTAGTGTTGATGAGGGGCAGAACATTATACGTTTTACTTCTTTCTGCTCCTTTTCATTCATATACAATGCTGTTGTTGCGCCGTTTTAAATGAATGAACTAAAGAATAAAATGAAAATGAAGAATTCATACGTTTACATCTTTTTTTTTTTCTTCTTTTTTTTTTTAACAAGCCTCTCCCTCCCACTGTCACAGGGTCATAAATAATCCTCACCTAAACATTTGAACTTCTACTTCTGAAGGAAGAAATGGCGCCGGAGCGGCCTGCTTTGTTTTATTAGTGTGTCAAAAGCCGTATTGATTGAGGGCATGATTGAAAGCACTGTATATAGCCTGGGAAAGTCAGAGACAAATTGAGGCAGACTGGGTGTGCGTGTGTGTGTGTGTGTGTGTGTGTGTGTGTGTGGAGTGGCATGTAACCGAAAGAGGTTTCAAGGGAATGACAAAGTTCTATTTTGTTGGTGATGCTTATGCTTATAAGGCATCTGTGAACTGATGTGGATTCGTACTCCGAATCTGTGCGTATCGGGGGGAAAAAATTCCCCCCCAAAAAAAGAAAAGCAAAACAAACCCTGGTGAAAAATGGCTCCCCGAGTCAAACCCCATACTTCTTTATTTATAGCCGGCGGAGTGACATTTTCACAACGCTGCCACAAACCATGAAATTCTCCCTCTATATTTTT
The DNA here is from genome assembly GCF_963422515.1 of Blennius ocellaris. Lineage (NCBI taxonomy): Eukaryota > Metazoa > Chordata > Actinopteri > Blenniiformes > Blenniidae > Blennius > Blennius ocellaris. Next base: position 3,105,125 of record NC_137655.1, read on the forward strand.
GCCAAGAGAGCGGCTCGCTGTGGAAACCAGAGGGAGGCTGAGGCCCGGGACCAGGAAGGTGGGGGGGCGGGGGGGGGAGCGGAGAGGAAGTTGATTGATTACCCGTAAAGTGCCGGCGAGCACAGACATTTGTCGCATTGGCCGAGGCTGCTGTGTGTTTTCCTTAAATTCCCGCTAACGTCGTCTCCCGGCTCCCCTCAGCGGGCGCCCGGTTGGACACTGTGTCGGCGGTAATGTGCTAGACAAGGGTGGTGTGGGAGGGGGGGGGGGGGACCAGAAGAAGTGGACAGAGGCTCACCACGGGACAAAAAGAAAGGAAAAAAAAATGAAGTATGCGGTACTCGAGTCACGCTTCATTTCCAAAGCACTGCGGCGCCGCGGGTCCGGGAGGACGAGGCTTTAAGCTGCAGGTGCAGCGCTCAAGGCCACTGTGAGAAAACCAAAAGATTTACATGGTGTGTAATATCCTGGGCACGGGAAACTAAAAAACACAGGTTACAATCCAGTTTTAATAACGTCTGACTACATGTACAGTGGGTGTGCCTCCCCCCCCCCAACTGCTGCCAAAAACCTCCTCGTCCATTAAGGCCTTGAACTGCGCGAGACCTCTGAAGGTGTGTTCGGGAATCTGGCATTAGGACGATACCATCAGAGGATTCAAGTCCTGTCATTTTGCAAAGTATGGCTCTCGTGAGACCACATGCGTCACTGACCCGGTCGCCCGTTCGCTCCCCCCCCCCCCCCCCCCCCCCAGTCGGACTATTTTCAGTAGATACCGACCGCAGTGGACCGTGGAACGCCCCCGAAAGAGCTGGAGCTTCGTAGATTCTGGTCGGCGGTTTTTGTCTCATCAAGTTTTCACCTGTAAAGACCAAAATCAAATCTCCTCCCTTTACTACTTGATGTATCCTAAAGTGAATTCCGGTGATTATGAATTCATCACGGCGCCCGTCAGTGGTCGTGATGTTATAGCCGATCGATGGCGGGTAAAGTGTGGGTAAAGATAAAAACCCAAGGCACATTCCTCCGGTAAATGTTCCTGTGTGACAGTCCATCATCCGGCCACGAGGAAGAGATGGTATTAATTAGCAAATGCACATAAAATGAAGTCAGAAAGTGAGTAATATGGACAGCAGGGACACTTTATTGCCGGCTCTCATCTCTTAACTCATCGGATATGAATCCGTCTCCTGCCCTGGCCTGTGGGAAAGATATCTGCTTACAGGAGAATCAGATCCATCAAGTAATTTGTTTATTTAATTGGGAAATACCAAATGAAGACGTTGACAGGACCCTACATTTAAAAGGAGCGTAATAGAAGTTGTTGTTCTGATCCCACTATGTTCTTGTCTTGTCAAACCTCAGAGCTTCGTTCGATTCTATTGATCATTTCTTCCCACGACAGAGACGGGAACATTTCATCAGGGTTAAAGGTCCAGCACAAAACTGGTTTCGATTATATTTTTTTGAGGCAGCGAGGTTCCCCTTTGTACATGCTAATGAGTCTTTAGCTCAGACTCAGAGTCCGTCCACATCATGAAACCGGTTTACCTAAACGTACTGTTTTTGGCCTGTCGTCTACATGAACCGGTGTTTTAGAAATATTATACTAGAAACTAGAATGATATAGAGGTTTATGAGCAGAAAATCTACTTATACATTTCGATGTGCCCTGTCTTCTTCTGCGTTTTTGGTGTGTTTGCTGAGTCACAGCGCCCCTAAAGGCCTGGCATGTGTACTGCACGCCCTGAACCTTCATGTTTAACCTTGTCCATAGTGATTTATTATTTTTTTTTAGAGAAGGCTTGGGAGAAAAATGATCTTAATATAAATATCTTAAAATAAAACATGGAGTTCCACATGGTTCTGTCTGAGGACCTATATTCTTCATTATACACGCTTCCTGTAGGAAACCTTATCAGGAAAAACTCCATCAACTTCTATTGCGTTATGCAGACGACAGACAAATATTTATTTATGAAACCAGACGCCGATGATCAACTTGTTAAACTAGAAGCTCGTCTTGAAGGTTTGGATGAGCTGGAACTTCCTGCTTCTGAACTCAGGATAAAACACAAGATATCACATTTGGCCAACAAACATCTGAGAGAGATTTATCTCAACACGTAGTAACGCTGGATAAATAGTACAACGGTACAACTTTGACCTCCAGTAGCACCGCGAGAAACCTGGGAATTACTACAAATCTACAAGACTTCTTTTTTTCTTTCCACCCGCGTAACATTTCTAAAAATGCAGAATATGCTGACAAGCATTTCTTACTTCCAGATTGACGTGACGACGATCTTCACTTTACAAAACAAAACAGTACGAACCAGAAAACGAGCAAGAACGAGGGCGAGATCTGACTGAGGGGACTTTTCCCGCCCTGACCTCAACACACACACACACACACACACACACACACACACACACACACACACACACACACACACACACACACACACACACACACACACACGCACACGCACACGCACACAATAATTAGAGCCAATTAGAGCCTGTGAGTGGCATTTTAATTGCACCCCACGCATTCGTTACACTCCTTTAGCCACTTGGGTGGAAAATATTGCTCTTGTCTACCTTCCCTACTGCAACTAATGCAGTTTTAATTAAAGTTTTTCTTTCCGCAGAAGGCCTCTCTGCTTTGTCCTTGGAGGCAACACGTCGAGGCAGGTACCCTGGGTATCATATTAGTCTGCCAAGGCGGTAACAGATAACTCTGCGGTGAGCGTGACTCAGTGCACATTTATTTCTGGCATCCAACAAAGTGCCACTGCAAACAGGTAGCCGACCGCAAAAATGTGCGGATCACTCACGTCAAGTTGGCGATTTGTGACGCGCGGCGCGCCCAGACTTAATCTAATATATTCTTTTAAAGGTAATGGAGAGGTGACTCGGCCTGAGACATGGCATTGAGATCCAGTTATATTCGGCCTCCGTGTGAAATCCGAAGGGAGGAATGTGTTTCTTCTCAAAGCTCATAGCTGCTTCGTCATGGTTCTCACATCTCCGCGAGATTTTATCTGGGTCCAGATATATACGGGACGGGGGGGAAACAGATGTCACTCGTGAACGCTCACTGTAAATCTGCGATCTCCTGACACCGGGATCTTCTGCGATTTAATAGTCCGACCGGCACGAGGTGATTCATTTCACATGTGTGAGGCGGCCCGACCAGTCGACCGCTGGGAGGAACACAAAGCATTGCTTTGGGTTTGTTTTTTTTTTGTAATGTTGAACACATTAGTCAGAAGTCGGTGTTGATTCAAACTATAGCCTGAGATAATCAATCAAACTCGTGTATCTGAGCTGTCAAACCATCGTCATTCTCCACAGGAAGGACAAAAAAAAGATGTCTTCTACTATTTTTCTCCATTATTTTTCATAGAACCACTGACAGGACACGGTCACTTTCACGGGATCTTTGAAACGCTGAAAATCCGAAAAGTTTTCCTTCTTTTCTTATGTTATGTAATAATGGTGCAATATGTAATCCTGTAATTTTCACCTCATTACGTATAACGCAGTGTTTTGTAATAATCTGTCGCATTTTGTATTACAATTCTTGAACACGTTTTCCCAAAAAACTTTTCTTATAACTTGTTCCTTATTGCAGCAGTTAGTAATAAATGTGGGTGTGCCACTTTTTCTTTAAAGAAAATTTTATAATTTGGTCATTATGAAATACATTTTGACCTTTATCTGTGGTTCTATTTATTAATTAATTTATTAACATTTATTTAATCAGAATAGTAAAAACCCATCAAGATCACGTTTACACAAGTGATCGGAAATCGTCATTAGATTTCTGACAAATAAAACTGAATTTGCATAATGCAATAGTTAAAGTGCAATAGTGCAATGATCTATAAACACAATTTCAAACAATTAAATGCCAATTTTAAGGCAAATAATAATAGAATAAAGTGCAATACAATTTTAAGACAATTATTAAATTACGCTTAACAATGAGAAGGAAAATGCTCATGTCCTGTCAACATGCAGGGTTATAAATCAGTCTAACATTTTAAATCAGTTAATTTATTTTTTGTTAATTAGAAAAAAAAAATTATACATTTCTTTTAATTTATACAAATCCCATTTTAACACCTTCAGAGTGGGCAGAGCCTCGGACAAACCCGTGTTCACTGAGACTCCCCTTGTTTCCAGAAGACGAAGAAAAACTCAAGCGAGTGCCTTCAAGGTCTACTGGAAAAAGAAATGCATATGTTGGTTTACTTAGTTGGGTGAGTTTTATGTTAATGCCTTCAGACTCCGGTCCATGAAGGAACAATAACAAAATTGTGAGTTCATTTGCTCAGTGTGTTCTTCCTGCTTTCTGAATAAAGCTGGAAAAAAAACAAAACACATACGAGATGCCATCTGGTCGCTTCCTTTAAACAGCCAACACACCACCTCTTTATACGAGGGGATTTCATTTAATATGGCTTGAAAAACAAGAAAAAAAAAAAAAAAAAACGGGTCATCTGTCCTGGGTATTCCCTGATTTTAGCCCACTGACAGTAGAAGAGGTTTTTACTGGCAGTGATTCTACACAGAGAAAAGTGGGTGCAGGAGATGAATGAACGTATAAAGCCACCGTCAAATCAAGTGCACAAATATTACAAAGACCTGACGCTGAACCAAATGTGAATTATTCACCGGTTCTAACTGTCTGGCTTGTTATCTCTGATAAAAAAAATGTGAAAATACACTGAATGAAAAAATACCTGCAACAAAGTACGTAGGAGTTTGAAGGATCGCACACTGTACATCTACGACAGACATCTTCCTGATTCAGCATAATTAAACACCTATGTAATACAACTTTACATTAAAGTGTTGGTATATTTTGTATTTTGATCACGCAGAAGGAACCGGTTTCTAATAAAAACATGTTGCTTTGGCTAATTTTCAACAGTTTCCACAAACGATACTGGCTTGGCTAGATTATCATGCTATACTTTTTTATTGAACTTGCTCTAGGGCCTGGACTGCAGAGGCCCTAATACATTAAATTGCCAAACGGCATTGTGATACAATACCATGTAATTGAATGAACTTGTAGTTCAGTAATACTGGACAGTGGGACCGTTGAAAGACCGTACGTCTGGCCGACTCGACATTGATCTCAATGTGGATCGTCTCGTGTGAGATCCGGTCTATCTTTAGTCCGCGGAGGTCGAGGAGAGGCTGGAGAAAGGTATTCCAGGTATTATATATTACCACACGTAGTGTGAAGGTGCCCTTGTGTCGGACGGCCGCGGGAACGATGTACTCCGAAACGAAGAAAAAGGTGAAAGCGGCGCAGTTAATTTGAGTAATGTCACAACGGTGCGTGTGCTCGCCACCGCCGAACAAGACCCGCTTGTCAAGGAAAGACAACTGATTCTGACCCCAGATGTGGAAACAAACCTCAAAGGACAAGAGCAGAACCACAAAGGACAAGAACAGAACCACAAAGGACAAGAACAGAATCACAAAGGACAAGAACAGAATCACAAAGGACAAGAACAGAATCACAAAGGACAAGAACAGAACCACAAAGGACAAGAACAGAACCTCAAAGGACAAGAACAGAATCACAAAGGACAAGAACAGAACCACAAAGGACAAGAACAGAACCACAAAGGACAGGAACCTCCGTGAGATTAAACGTCTCAGAGAAACAATAACTTGAGTTATACGAGGTAATTTAACCTTTATTTATGCAGGGATGGCGTTGCTGGGTGAGCATGCTCCTCCAGCCAGAGGCTCAGTACCTCAGTATCTCAGGGCCGAGACGTTCAAAGGTTGTTCTAAAAAAAAAAAAAATGTCCTGGCTGAATAAACACTTTTGGAGAAATGCAAGATTTTTTACTTTTAATCAGCCAGGATTCTGATGAGAGAAACGCCATGTCCCAAGTGACCTTGGTAAATTTTGACGTCGAGCTTATGAGTGTTGTGTCCCGGCGATACTTTCCAAACGTTTTTATTTATTAATTTTTTTTAAACTCTTTAAACACCCACTATTGAAATGTGTGTAAATGCTGATTAAGGCAAGTTTAAAAATGCAGTCCACGCCTGTATTGTGTCCCGGCAGGTGCAGAAGTGGCAAAGGGGAATAAGCCTGCAGAGAATTATCAGCTGCAGCGGCTGCTTTGCTGCCTCAGCTCCCGTTTTTAGCTTCAATTCAAAAAAAAAAAAATGGCGAGGTTTGTTCACAAGCCGCTCTGACTATTACGCAATGGAAGCAAAAAAAGATCCGAGATTAGGAGTTTAAAAAGGAAGGTGACATTGTTAAAGTGGACCAAGCTGTCTGTAAAGGCTCAGCTGTTTAGACCTGATGTCAAAATGAATTTACAGGCACTGGATGTCTTCAATCTGTAAATTGGGAGAAAATAGTCAATCTGAAGCAAACCTTATCTCACTTTTATCACTTCATTGATTCACCATACATACAGAAGGAAACCCCTTTTTCAAAGTTTGAAACTTTATTATCAATCTTCTGACATCATTTGTGACGTACTTAAAACTGTTTTCGCTTCTATTTGATATCTTAACATTATGAACTTAAATCTTTTCCATAAATCCATGTTACAATTTCCCTTTTGTTATTTGATCAGAGTCACGATAAGGTTAACCTTATCGTGACTACCTCCAATAGCTTCACTTTGTTCAGACTTGTTCACATCCCCCAGTTTGATCCGGACTTGAGTTCTCTTCAGAGAAAATTTGTGTTGTTTGGGTGACGAGAAATTTCCCAGGAACTCTGATGTCGCTGGTCAGATGCGGTTCAATTCCCCTTGAAACACCAGGTCTCGCTCCGCTTGCAAACAAATGCATTTTCGGTATGAAAACAAACAAAGCGAACCGCACGAATCTGAAGAATTAGATGCGGGAAGAAAATATCCCGCGGGCCGACGTTGAGTAGCGAGGATGAAGTAGCGAGGATGAAGTAGCGAGGATGAAGTAGCGAGGAAGACTCTCATTGATATCAGGTCTGAAGACTTTATACTGCAGTTGTTTGTGGCTACCCATTAGCCACGAGCTAATTAGCCTAGCCACCACCAGCTACAGCGACAGAACTTCCGCTGTCAGTCCGGACCAATCCATGGGCCGTGTTTCTTCTTTACTTCCTCTCTGGTCAGTGATTGTTTCGGGAGACAGCGCCCCCTAACCAGCAGCTGGTGTAATTGCGTGACCTTTCCCGGGCGGTTTGATCCGGTCTCAAACCGTGAACGTGAACGCCACCCGGACCAGATGAAGGGGTGAAAATCCGCCGCTCCCAAATTCTCAACAATCCGACTGTGAAAGGCTCCTTAGTTGTTTTCCTTTTAGTAATTTTCCTTCGGAACCCGGTAGTAAACAAACGTTTCGACAGCGGTACTTATTTCTCTTATTGGACCAACTTGCTGGTTTCATTGCTTCAGTATCCATACCTGCTGCCGCACATAAGAACTATAAAAAAAACCAGCATGCCTGCTGTTCTCTTTAATCTCTGTGTTAAACCGTACATTATTCTGTGAGGTACTTTTAAGGCTTAAAGACTTCAGGGGTTGAAAGGTACTACGGCAAACACATTACCGTCGTTCTATCCTGTAATCAACTCCACGCTAACGGGAGTCCCGGCGGCTCGACGCGCAACGGAAACGCGGGAGGGGGGAAACAATCAGCGAGGTGAATTCACTGAACTCTGCGCCAGATGAGATGAAGGAGTGGTTTTCATTATCCTCGCCGTAACGTCAAAGCTTGGATAACCCACGGTCCTTGCGAAGCCGATACATGGTGCGCCTACCGAGCGTCTAATGACCGCGGGCGGGGGAGCCGCGCCGCGCAGGATCAGGTGTCTGATTCCTGATAAGAACTTTTGCGCAAAGGGAGGTTGTCTTCTTCGGGGAAATCAGAGCCGGGTAATCCGACTTCCATGGTAACAGCCGGGGGTGAAATGAGAGCGGCTGTGTTGATATTCAGTGATCCTATAAAGTAATGGGTATCTCGCCGCCCACCGCGTCCGCGGATTTAGAATGTCGGCGTGATTAGAAAAGGGGATACCGCTCGCCCGTCGGGGTTCCCGGCCTGTTCGGGACCCAATCCCCTCTGTCTTTCCCGGCCGGGTTGGGTTAACGCAGAACTGTGCAATTATGCTTTGGAACCACGTGTTTACATAAGAAACCTGACACACGGATCAACAAGTGCACCGCTCTGTAAGTAAACAGCCTCATGCCGAACATATGGCGAAGAGATTGAATTACTAATGCTCTGTCAGTTCTGATCGTAGGTGGGACTCGTTCGACATCCATATTGAAATCAGTTATTGTACACATAAGAGAGGGGGGGGGGGGGGTCAGTCTGCATGCTGCACAGGGGCTGGACGTGGATTTGCAATCGCATATTAGCTAAAGTAATTAAGTCAATATGAGGATAACGCTCCGAGACAACAATCACAATCAATAATGTTTGATTTAAATATGGTTTAGCATTATGTAAACACAGAGTAGCCCACGGTGGCGTGTGTGTGACGGCGGCAGAGGACGGATGCAGGGTAGGGCTGGAGAGCCGGAGCAAGTCAGAAACAGTCGATCGTCCGCGACTTCCCGTCCTCTGGCAACTACTACGTCATGTAAATCTCTGCAGGGAGCAGGTACAGTGCACCGCCCGAGCCTCGGCTCTCCCTCTTCTGCAAGTTCAAGCTCGCGACATCCAGGAAAGAAACGCATGTGCAATGGAGGGGATATACATTTTTGATTTTAAAGGGGTCATATTGTGCAAAATTCTAGTGGGTTTTTTTTGTTTCCAGCGGTACTAATCGTCCCCGTACCTGGAATGACGCCCCCCCCAGGAGTGAAGGAAGTCTGTCCCCTCTCACCCCCTGGCTTGTGAAACATTATTTGTTTATATTATTATAATTTTGTTTACTGGCAGTTCCATTAAAGACGTCGAAGGCAGCACGTGCTCAGTCTCAGAATCTGTTGTCCATTTGTCTCAGCGTCATTTAAGCCATATAAGTAATAATAATAATACAAATATCAGCAGCCCACTTTGAAACCATGTCAAATCAATGTAGGGGATTTCAACATTGAAAATGCAACATCTATACATCATTAATTCAACAACAGTTCTCCAATTGTTGAAACAGTAACTGTAATTCAATATTGAAACAACATCGCTTTTTCAACCTCAACCAAAAATAACCAATCTGACCAAAATCCAACGTTGAATCAATGCCTCTTGCCATCTGGGACAGATTCAGAAGTGGTCCGCCAGGTTCACAACGTTTGGGATCCAGAGAAAAGTTAAAAAAAAAGTAAAAGTGTCGTCCCACATGCGGCACTTTTGAACTATTGAGGTCAACGTCTTGCAGCTGAAAACAAAAGCTTCGCGCGTCATTCGGAAGAAACACAGTAAAACAATGCGAGTTTGAGATTCGGGCACAAGGTAAGTCTTTCATCACATCCAGAAGTCGTCACCTCTGCAAAAAGAAGACGACGAGGCCATTTTCCGTTGAGAGTGCAACACATTCTCTTCCTTCGACGGAAGATCCGCCGATCCTCCGGGGAGTGAAACCTCTAACCTTCTGGTCATTATTCATTTTCCCCTTCACCTTCAGGCTGAAGCTGAAGTTTACCAACTAGCAGAAGCCGCCCCCCCCCCTCCTCCCCCTCCTCCTCCGCCCACCATCCACCCTTCCCACCGTCCTCATCTTTAAGTTTGTCCCAAACACTTAGCCGGAGTCATTGTCTTCACGCCGCCTTGGCACGCCGCCCGATACCCTCTCTCTTTATATTTTACAGTGGCGACACGGATACACCCCCCCCCCGTGGCAATGTGGATAATGAGAACATGTTCTTGGGAGGAGAGTTAAAAAACAAATAGGGAACCAGTGCAGATGGATAGAATCGAGATGACCTACAACGGTCTGGAGGTTCTGCAGCGTGTTCTTCCTGCACACTTCATCACTTCTCCCTTGACCATGAGGGGGGGGGGGGGGAGGGGGGGGTTGACATACACTATGAGGAATGACACTGTGGGTGTTTGTGTCGCTTGGTGTGTCATGGTTTTTTCATCTTTTCCAATTCTCGCCAAGGTCTTCCGGAGACATTCGTCAGAAGCGTCTCTCTGACCGACACAGCGAGCAAAAGTAAAAAAGAAAGAAGGCTAATGAATCCGCCACCACGTCCAGCGATTGCCAGGATTGGTAACGCGAGGCCCTCCGTTGCCACGCCGGCTTCGCGGGGAATCGCTCGTCCACATAATCAGCGGGCGGCGCTTTTGAGGGTTGGTCCCCGCAGAGGGCCTTCTCTCAACAAGCTGCAATCAGCGGTTCCGCGCGTGTTTATTTTCTGCCAGGCCAGGGCAAAAAATACAACCCACATCCGATCCGGGCCTCCGCGCTCCCGAGGCCTGATTAGAAAGAAAAAAAACGTTCAAGCTCCACCTTTCGGTGGTACCAAAGCTTTTGAATTGGATATCCTTTGTTTAACGGCGAGAAGGTAAAAAGACGTCAAGGCAAAGGACTCATCCCGGAAACTCGGATAGTCCCAGGGAATAATTCACCCGTCCCACAGCTTTTTTTTTTTTTTTTTTCCTCCGCGATAGCGCTCGCGGCTACCGCAGGCTCTGCGCCGCGTAAACAGCGGCGGTCTCGCTGTGGCCACAGGAGTAAGGCGATCCGCCATATTGTTTGTCCTCTAAGCTTGTACTCTTTACCAGAGAGCCGGGCGGCAAACAAGGCAGGCTTAGCGGCTTCATTTCCACTGAGAGGTCGGGGGCGGGGGCGGGGGGGGGGAATTTTTGGGTGCGGGACTGTGTAATTTAGCCCAACGAGCGGCAATCACTCTCTAACAAGCGGGGAGCTCCATCACCGGCAGCTCTCCGGCAACAAGCCTCGTTAGCAATTCTGTGCTAATTCTGTTTGTTTTGAAAGAACCTGCAAATGATTCGATCCAGCAGAACCATGTCATCTTCATTACCGCCCCCCCCCCCGGTGCATTTTTAAACAAACACGCAACAGCTGCTGGCTGCACGGGAACGCTTACAATATCCTCAAATTGTTGTGTTTACAAGAGTCGGGGCCGGGCTCAGACTCCGGCCTCTCCTGCAGTGGAGGCAAATGTCACTCCCCCCAAAAAAATAAAAATAAAATGATGTGTTCATATTCCTCGTCACAGGAGTGCAAATAAATGTGGGGAAATCTTTCCAGAGGGACAGCCGATAGATAGAAAGCATGGAGGGGTCGGCCGCTGCTTCAACGAGCAGCTTGCTAATGAATCAGTAGTTTTTTATTTATTTATTTATTTATTTTTCAATAAATATAACCTCTGCTGTGGGGACAGAAGTGAATGTCAGGCGGAGACGGAATCGTCCCTGACAGCCGCTCAACAAGCTGCGCGTCGCCTCGTCACCCCCCCCGCCCATTTTTTTTTTTTTGGGAGTTCATCTTATTTACAGCCTTTTTCCATCGCCGTTTTCTTTTTATACCTCCAATCCTCACTCCGACACCTCCGCACACCAAAGTTGTGTTTTTTGCACATACAGTATCCCCGCGTTCTCTTTCATGCCTTCATTGCCTTGACAGCCAAAGTGTTTTCCCAGTTTCTTTTCTTCTCACCTATACCCACTCCTTTCTTATTCATCCACCTCTCACCTCCTCTCTCATTATGCAGTTTTCATGAGCTACGAACTACAAGGTTTCTTTTTTTGAGCAGGAAATATCAGTGTCTACATCAAAGTGATGTCTGAATATCATTTTTTATCTCTTTGAAATTTAGGTTTTTTTTTTCTTCCCCTTTCTAATTTTGCATCTTCATTGGAATCACTTTTATTAATATGCAAATGTCACACGCGACCTTTTGCCTCAGCTCGTTCACACCTGTCTATTATTAGAATGTTCATATTTAAACCCACACACCGACATCGAATTAACTCGACGTGAGTTAATTCGTTGCTAGCCTGGCTTGTATGTTCACGTGAATATTAACTAGTGAAATGACAGCAACGTTTTCATACGTGGATTTGGTGAAAGCAAACGGATTTGCGATCAAATTGTGATTTCGGGTAGACTTAAACGCGGTACGTTGAACAGAACGCAGTCTCGCGTAACTGAAACGCTCGCGCTCCGGAAGCTGTGCCGATAATCGCTTTAATAAGCCGATAAGTTGGATTTCTCGAATGCAAGGAGGAGCCGGAGTATCTCTCTTCTCCGTGTTTTTAGGACTCTATGTCTTCTTCTGCGTTTCTGGTGAGCCACAGCGCCCCCTAAAGGCCTGGCGTGGGTACTGCATCACGTTGTGCTGTTGTCATGGTGACGCATGGAAGGAATCTTTTTGGACAAAACGATAGTTTTGGCTTGGACGGGACCTGAGACTTAACAATGTCCCACAGTGGAAGGTTTGGAATGTCTCCTGGGCTAACCCACAGGGAAAGAACCTATATAAACATATATGTTTTAATATAGGTTTTGAATATATGTGACATATATAAAATTGGCCGTTTTCCTATATTTTATGTACATACATGTACATATATGCACATATGTACATATATGCAATAGTATGTACAATATGTACCCGTATGTGCATATATGTACATATATGCAACAGTATGTACAATATGTACACATATGTGCATATATGTATGTGTATGTACATATATGCACATATATGTACATATATGTGCATATATGCAGCATATATTGCCATATATGTGCATATATATTGTCATATATGTGCATATATGCAGCATATATATTGTTATATATGTGCATATATTGTCATATATGTGCATATATGCAGCATATATTGTCATATATGTGCATATATGCAGCATATATTGTCATATATGTGCATATATGCAGCATATATGTGCATATATGCTGCATATAGGTTTCATATATGTGCATATATCCTCATATAGGTTCTTTCCATGTGGGAAACAATGGCAGAGAACACAAATTGAAAAATGTGTTTTGATGGTGTCGTTTCTTGAAAGAAATGACCGACTCAGCGTTTATTCCTCCACATTATCTTCATGCTGAACACAAGACTGTCCAGAATACAAACTATTGCGGTTGAACCCCAGTCTTCCGCCGTGAATGTTCACGGCATTATAGTATCAGTGGCAAGCCAGAGAAAAGGCATTTGTGCGCACCGTAGCCCGTTCTAAAAATATCTAGCATGAAATGTTATGTTATGACATGTCGTGACTTTGCCTTGAGCCTGTACACAAAAAAAAAAACTGAAGGGCAGTGAAGGAAATTGCAAACAAACACCCAAAGGTACAGAAGACAAAGAAGCATTCTGGCGTTAATTATTTAAACTAGCATTCAAATAGTACAAAATGTTTACCAAGCCACGGTGTTAAATCAGCGCTTGTTTTCAAACACCACAGGAATATTTAGAAGCTGAGGTCTATTTGCAAAATCATGTTTATCTGAGCTGACAAGTGGATGCCCTAAATGCCTTTTTTTCAGGCAGCTACTGTCTTTTTGGATTTCCAGATCAGCACCTTGCCTCAGTCTACAGTCTCTAGCCGCGCCGCGCCACGCCGCTCTTTATGTTCCAGCCACAATATTTTCCCTTCATCCGCTCTCAGCGCTACAGGCGACATCACCCCATTACGTTACTGCAAAACTGAAATATCTCCATTTTAATAAGGTGTGTAACACAGGGGTTGTTTTTGAGAGGATGAACTCCACCGACTCCGGTGAACTCCGGCAATATTACTATATTATTGCTTTAACTATTATTCATTCGGATTAATTTCCTCGTTGTCTTTGCAGCCAAGGCCAGATGCAGGAGTAGCTCCAGGACCAACTGGTGTCCCAATGCTTAGTCTGACCTGAACTTGTCCAAATTAATTTACAGTACGTTAGACCTCTATTAGTCCCACACGTGGGAGATCGCATAAATTACCCGTGTCAAAGGAAGTGTTATTAATCACTGTAGAATCCTGGGAAGTCGTTTTGACGGTTCCTGCTTCGTCATCGAGAGCAGAAACATTACAGTAGGGGGGTCAAACATGAGGCCCGGGGGCCAGAAGCGGCCCGCCAGAGGATCTAATCCGGCCGCCATGGGATTTTTTATTTTTTAATTTTTTTTTAAATATAAACCTGAAAACTGACAGAGGCTGATCTAAAAACAGTAGATTGGCAAAAATGACATTTAAAACCACCCTTGGTCAGAATATATATATATATATGTGCATATATGTACATATATGTGCATGTATGTACATAAAATATAGGAAAACGGCCAATTTTATATATGTCACATATATTCAAAACCTATATTACAACATATATGTTTATATAGGTTCTTTCCATGTGGGTTATACCCAGGTATTTTTATTTCTTACTTTTATTACTATTCTATTGTATTTCATAATATTCGTATGTACCAGATTGCTGCAACAAGACAATTTCCCTTCGGGGATGAATAAAGTCATTGTCTATCTAACTCTATCTATCTAAAAACACGTAGACGAGTTGATAGAGATACCTCTTGATCAGGACCGACGGAGAAATTAAACTGACGATGTTTTTTTCAGACTGACCACACAGACAATCTTCCAACATCGGAGCGAATCCGACGAATCGAACATTCGAGCATGTCGGTCTTTTGGAGCCCGAGTCTTCCCGAAGCCTCTCAAGCTTTCCTTTCTGTCCAGTAATCCTCACGTCTGACACTTTCTTTTTTTTTTTACTGTCATCCCATTTCCGATGTGCTCCGCTTCGCCAAGGAGAGATTTTCCTTCCTGGACAGCGACGCCCACGAGTCCCGCCCACGCTAGCAAAGAATACTAATGCCCATTGATCTGTATGGAGACGTAGCGTTTCAATCACGGGGGAGAAGCATCTTCCAAGCCTCCGAATTTATTACGATCAATGTGCAATAACCATAAAAGCTATCGAGCCAGGGCTGGGTTGGTGGGGGGAGGGGGGGGGGGGGTGGAATTAACATCGTGTACGTTTAAATCAAAGGTTACCACTCGGCGGTGCGGTCCACTCACATGTCCGTCCTCGAGTGGCCCCGTTCAAAGTCTGAGAGGAAGAGGAGGCCGGCGGGAGACAAAGGCGGCGAGACTTGTTTCTCACAGCCTCCGAGAGAAGAGGGAGTTCATTAAAGCATGAAACACCTCGCTGAATATCTTTAGCGCCGTCCGAGAGCGGGACTCCCAACGCCCAAGAGTAGAACAATGGGCGTATTTGAGGCATCCCACAGGGAAAGAACCGATATGAGGATATATGCACATATATGCTGCATATATGACAATATATGTGCTACATATATGCACATACATGCTGCATATATGCGTGAGCATTTGACCTGCATATATGTGCATATATGCAGCATATATGACAATACATATGCTGCATATATGCACATAAATGCTGCATATATGCACATATATGCACATATATGCTGCATATATGCACATATATGCTGCATATATGCAGCATATATGTGTGAGCGTTTGACTTGCATATATGTGCATATATGCAGCATTTATGACAATATATATGTGCATATATGACAACATATATGCTGCACATATGCACATAAATGCTGCATATATGCACATATATACATGGATATGTACATAAATGCTGCATATATGCACATACATACATGGATATGTACATATATGCTGCATATATGCACATATATGACCATATATGCAGCATATATGTACATAAAATATAGGAAAACGGCCAATTTTATATGTCACATATATTCAAAACCTATATCAAAACCTATATTAAAACATATGTTTATATAGGTTCTCTCCATTCTGACCGTCTGTTCTGACCATATATGCTGCATATATGTACATATATGCACATATATGACCGTATATGCAGCATATATGTACATAAAATATCGGAAAATGGCCAATTTTATAAATGTCACAAATATTCAAAACTTATAGCAAAACCTATATCAAAACATATATGTTTATATAGGTTCTTTCCATGTGGGATGGGGGGGGGGGGGTTTGTTGTTGTTTTTTTTTCACCTGCCAGCAGTCGTCTGTTGATAAACCCTCGGCGTGGCGTTCAAGTCAGGTCAAACGCTTCACGCTTAACCTGTGGTGTGGAGCCTCGGCGGGTTGAAGGGCAATTAGCCGCCAGCCTCTCTTCCTGCCTGCTCCCCTTGTTCAGACCCAAACCTCCGCTTCACAATATAGTGACGGTGGAACATCATCCGTCTCTTTCTGCCGTTTGATTTACGACCGAGAGTCCCTTTTGTCCGCGCTGATTGCTGCCGGAAAATGTGTTTTTTTTTTCAAACGACGGCTTTTTAATGAATGCGGCGGGGGAAGGATTCCCATTCAGGCTTAATGTCGCGGCGCATCCCGCTCGAGGAGGACGGGTTCAATGAATAACGTGTCATTTCGCAGCTCTCACAGAGCGATTTCCAGCGCATTGTGCGAATAACAGGGGTAAGTGTCTCCGCTATGTTATTGACTGCGGATTGAAACGGGAGGACTTGCTATGCAGGGGCGGCGCGGCGCCGCGCAGTGTTTTCAGGTTCGATTCGTGCTACCGGGAGAAGAAAAGAAGAAAGTTCGTACACTCCCGTCAAACAAAATACCCTCGTCTCCGGCCGAAACTCCGGCACGCTAACGGCTGTATATCCTGTTTTAATCGTGTTCAACTCAACTTTACTTATAAAGCGCTTTAAGCAGCCGTAGCTGAGACAAAGTGCCGTACATTGAAATAAAAATACAAATATTTAGCCTCACTACATGTAGCCTCACTACTGTATGAACCACGCTGCTCGTTTGCGGAAGGTGGAGTTCCATGATGCACCTGAACGCATCACTCAGAGCTGTCAGCTCCTGCAGTTACAAAATCAGACCAACGTCGCATGCTGGTCCACATGGAAAGAACCTATATGAAGATATATGTGCCTATATGAAACATATAAGCAGTTTATATACACATATATGCATATATATGCCACATATAGGCAAAATTGAGGTGCATATATGTGAATATACAGGCCATATAGGTCTCCTGTACTGCTTCTATATTTCCACATATATATAGCCTATATATCTCACTTTAGCAACTGTCATACATTATCAAGGCAATAACTAAGAACTAACTGAAAAACAATTATGCAAGAAGAACATATAGGTGCATATATGCACACATATATACGTGCATATATGTACCTATATAGGTACCTGTATGCACGTATGTGTACATATATGTGCATTTATGTACATATGATATAGGAAAACGGCCAATTTTATATATGTCACATATATTAAAAACCTATATTAGAACATATATGTTTATATAGGTTCTTTCCATGTGGGGTAAATCTGGTGTCCAGTAGATCCCCGGAGCTACATCACTGCGTGAAACACTGAGCAGGGAGCGTCTCCATGGCAACAGGCGCTGATCTCCTTTGAGGTGCCTCTCTCATCCGCTTTGTATGGGACATTTTTTTCAAAGTTTTCTGAGGATTTGTTCGGAAACGGTTAAACGTTAACGTCCCAAAGTCGAATCATTTGGTACTTGGATGACGATAAATCGTTCCTGTAAATTTCATGCAGTTCGGGTGAGTAGTTTTGTCGTAAAGTTGGTAAAACCTATATTAAAACATATACGTTTCCATAGGTTCTGTCCATGTGGGGTGCAATGTGCCGATGATGGTAACCGGTGATCGAGGCCCGGAGGTGACGGTTGTTTCCACTCAGTGAAGCTCCTCAGTGGAATTCTCGCCGATGACGCCGGTCCCAAGGAGGAGGAGGAGGAGGAGGGAAAACACGGCGACCCACTGAGTGATGGAATCGTTACCACAATCTCATAATTCCCGCAGTTTCACTACAACCCACAATCAGCATCTCGCCGCCGGCCGACGCCCCGAGCGTGACGGGGAGAGGAGGAAGACTTCCTGTCGGCGGTGGAGGACTGACATGGACGAATGTCAAAGAAAAATATTCAATTATCTTAAGCGGGTTTACACAAGTGATTGGGGCTTTCTGAGGAGGTGTGGGGGTGGTGGTGGGGGGGTAGGGGCATCCTGAAGCAGGCAGCTGGAGGTTCATACGGTTTTTTGATGAAATTTATTTTGATGGGCCGAGTTGACATTTCCTCTTTGCGGTGACGGCGAAGGAGGGAACAACAAATTACTCCTTGTTGGCTGAAGCCAGCCTGGAAATCTGATGAGGGGGAAATTACACCTCACATCTGCCCTCGTTTTTTTTTTTTTTTTTGGGGGGGGGGGGGGCACAGATGTGCCTTAAAACTGTAATTCTCTGGCTTAAAGGTCGTTCCAGCCTCGGGATTTTTTTTTTTTTTTTTTTTTTTTGCTTAAACTGTTAAAGAGAGGGAGAGAAAAAAAAAAAAAAAAAACCTTTGCGAATGATTCCATACATGCATGAACACTCTGCAGCCAAATGTCACTCAGTCGTTACTGCGGGGAAATATTCCAAATCCTCATCCAACTTTTTTGGTCCTTTCCTGTATTTTTTGGGGAGTAAATTGGACGATCAAACTTCAAAACCCCTGACCTGGGTTCTAATTATTTTCTGGGGGTGAGTCTGGAGCGTGCATCTGGACTGACGGGAAGACACGGATCCCGCGTGAAATCCATTTTGAAGGTTGGAGTCGAGAGCGAGAGAGCGAGAGAGAGAGAGAGAGAGAGATGAAGGAGAGCAGAGCGAGAGTTTGGAGGGCGACGGAGGTTTTTTTGGCAGCTGACTTGGCAGAAAAGTCCACTGACATTACGGTTTTATGGTAACAGTCTCTTGTCTGCAGGCCCACTCTCTCTCGGCATGTTCCGGAAAAAAAAAAAAAAAAAAAAAAAAAGCTGTTTTCTGCATCGGACGCTTGCAAGACGGACGCCGAAACCACGGCTGAGCATGGAAAGAACCTATGTGAGGATATATGCACATATATGTGCGTATATGTGCATATATGTGCATAAAATATAGGAAAACTGCCAAATTTATGTCACATATATTCAAAACCTATATCAAAACTTATATGTTTATATAGCTTCTTTCCATTCTGACCATATATGCTCATATATGCTGCATGTATGCACATATATGACCACATATGCAGCATATATGTACATATATGTACATAAAATATAGGAAAATGCCAATTTTACGTCACATATATTCAAAACCTATATTAAAACATATATGTTTATATAGGTTCTTTCCATTCTGCCCGTCCGTTCTGACCATATATGCACATATATGACCATATATGCAGCATATATGTACATAAAATATCGGAAAACGGCCAATTTTATGTCACATATATTCAAAACCTATATTAAAACATATATGTTTATGTAGGTTCTTTCCATTCTGACCGTCCGTTCTGACCATATATGCACATATATGGCCATATATGCAGCATATATGTACATATATGTACATAAAATATAGGAAAATGCCAATTTTACGTCACATATATTCAAAACCTATATTAAAACATATATGTTTATATAGGTTCTTTCCATTCTGACCGTCCGTTCTGACCATATATGCACATATATGACCATATATGCAGCATATATGTACATAAAATATCGGAAAACGGCCAATTTTATGTCACATATATTCAAAACCTATATTAAAACATATATGTTTATGTAGGTTCTTTCCATTCTGACCGTCCGTTCTGACCATATATGCACATATATGACCATATATGCAGCATATATGTACATATATGTACATAAAATATCGGAAAACGGCCAATTTTACGTCACATATATTCAAAACCTATATTAAAACATATATGTTTATGTAGGTTCTTTCCATTCTGACCGTCCGTTCTGACCATATATGCACATATATGACCATATATGCAGCATATATGTACATATATGTACATAAAATATAGGAAAATGCCAATTTTACGTCACATATATTCAAAACCTATATTAAAACATATATGTTTATGTAGGTTCTTTCCATTCTGACCGTCCGTTCTGACCATATATGCACATATATGACCATATATGCAGCATATATGTACATATATGTACATAAAATATAGGAAAACAGCCAATTTTATATATATGTTACATATATTCAAAACCTATATCAAAACCTATATTAAAACATATATGTTTATATAGGTTGTTTCCATGTGGGAGTGATGGGAGGCTTCCTGATCTTGAACACACGTGAGACACTAATACTGTGAACGTGTCAGTGTGTACTCACACACACGTTCTAAGTGAAGCCTCAGCGACCTTCAGCTCCGTTCTGAAGGGAAGGTTCCACCGCTGCTTGGCACCGGTGAGAGTACATCGCATTCTGCGGGTAAACATGCTGTCCTGACCTCTGGGGCGTGTACCGCCACAATAATAGCGGCCTTCCATATGGGGAACATTTACTTTTAGGTCAACACCATGGATTCGTATGTGTTTTGGCTTTATTCGTGTGTCACCGATTATTAGAACCCAGAAACTGTCGTTGTTTATAACAGGGCGGCTGTCGGGTTTTTTTTTTAAACAACTAATATGAGGAGAAACTGAAGTCAACGCAGATAAGCGGAAACAAAATACACAGAGTAGTAGATCCTCTGTCCATCTCAACTCAACTCAACTTTATTTATAAAGCGCTTTACGCTCAAATATAATATCTGGTTAACTTTAATATGTATATTTCAGAATAGACTGGTGAATTCTTGCAGTTACAAAAGGATCAAAAGAAGGAAAGACTTTGACATTTGTCCATATCTGCAGTTTGATATGTGACGTTTGACTTGTTGGGCCTCCAGAGGTCAGAGGTCAGATCAGGTGGATGTGGATCAGTCATATATTATATTTCTGGCTTCTCCCACATGGAAAGAACCTATATGAGGATATATGCACATATATGAAACCTATATGCAGCATATATGCACATATATGACAATATATATGCAGCATAAATGCACATACATGCTGCGTCTATGCATATATATGCCACATATAGGCAAAATTGAGGTGCATGGTGGTTGTATGGAGGTTATATGTGAATATACAGGCCATATAGGTCTCCTGTACTGCTTCTTTATTTCCCCACATGGAAAGAACCTATATAAACATATATGTTTCAATATAGGTTCTGATATAGGTTTTGAATATATGTGACATATATAAAATTGACCGGTTTCCTATATTTTACGTACATATATGTACATATGTACGTATGTACATATGTACGTATACACACACACAAACATATACATATATATATACACACATATATACATATACACACATACATATATATATATACACACATATATAGATACACATACATATATACACACACATATATACACACACACACATACACACAAACACACATATATATACACACACACAAACACACATATATATATATATATATATATAGACACACACACACACATACATACATACACACAATATAATACATACTGAATATTAAGTGACAATGTAAAGAAAACAAAAAAAGAACTTCCAGGATAAAGAAGTGTGACGTCCCGACGGCACAGACAATTAGCACAGAGGGTTAATAGCAGGTTACATAACTGAGTGTCCAGTCAAAGCTCCACAACAAACATAAATACATTGTAAGGAGATAAAGTGCCTCGGCTGTGGCCGTACGTCTTCCTCGTCAGCCGACTGTACATCCCATCACGTGGTTTTTTTTCTTGTGCTGCGCCTGATGGTGCCGCGTGGTGAAGTATTGCACATTAACCATTATTTCTGGCAGCCAGTGCGGAGAAGCACATTGGATTGATATATAAATAATATATTGTGTGCATATTTCTTATTAATTTCCATCATTGGCGTGAATGAATGAGGAGATTTGCATGATTGCAGCTTGTTTTTCCATAACTGCACTCTAAGTGGAGGGGAAATTAATGAGCTTGTGTATTATTCTCAAGAGCTGCTCGAGCTTTCAATTTGTTTTGTCTTTTTAATAAAAACTGCATCTAATAAAGGCTCATTGTCGTTAATGTATAGTAGTAAACCAGGACGGCCGTGCGCAGTCGCATTCAATAGCAGCCGATCCTCTACCTTCCCTTCGATTCGAAGTCTGATCGAAGACTTTGCTTCACTTTAATGTGAAAACTGTGAAAATAATTACCAATTAGAAGCGAAAGCAGATGCGGTACGGTGTCAGTAATTTGGAGGTGACGGCAGCCGTCAGTGATTCATCATGCAGGACAGATGGAAACGGAACGTCTCCGCTTGCTTCTGCGCTTAAAGATCAAATCTGAGTCGCAGTAATTACTGTCAAAGGACGGTGATGTTAAAAATCAGGGTTTTCGGTTCAGAATATTATCAAAATTCTCAATGAAGCCAGTTCAAATAGAAGGCGTTTGACACCTCCTGTAAAAGAGATTGGCAGATTTTGTTCCAGGCGTTTATTCATTTACTCATTTATTGGCTTGTATGTTTGTATTTTACCAACTTGACGGCAAAACTACTCACCCGAACTGCATGAAATTTACAGGAACGATTTATCGTCATCTAAGTACCAAATGATTAGACTTTGGGACGTGAACGTTTAACCGTTTCCGAACAAATCCTCAGAAAACTTTGAAAAAAATGTCCCATACAAAGCGGATGAGAGAGGCACCTCAAAGGAGATCAGCGCCTGTTGCCATGGAGACGCTCCCTGCTCAGTGTTTCACGCAGTGATGTAGCTCCGGGGATCCACTGGACACCAGATTTACCCCACATGGAAAGAGCCTATATAAACATATATGTTCTAATATAGGTTTTTAATATATGTGACATAAAAAAAATTGGCCGTTTTCCTATATTATATGTTCATAAATGCACATATATGTACACATATACGTGCATACAGGTACCTATATAGGTACATATATGCACGTATATATGTGTGCATATATGCAACTATATGTTCTTCTTACATAATTGTTTATTAGCTAGTTCTTAGTTATCGCCTTGATAATGTATGACAGTTGCCAAAGTGAGATATATAGGCTATATATATATGGAAATAAAAAAGCAGTACAGGAGACCTATATGGCCTGTATATTCATATATATGCGCCTCAAATTTGCCTATATGTGGCATATATGTGCATATAAACTGCTTATAGGTTTCATATGTCCTGGTATAGGTTATTTCCATGTGGGAGAAGTTTATATAATCACTGGTGTGAATCTCTACTGAAGATCAGTGAGATACGAGTTTCTTGGTTTCGATTTATTAGTATTTCGATTTCTAGAAGATGCGACATGAGTCCAGACTTTCTGTTTACGGCGAGAGCAGGTGGTCTTCTCGTCCCGTCAGGGTGTCGGAGTGACGGAAGAGATGGAAAGTGGGGTTTTCGTTTAGTCGTGACACCGGCGTGTCAGGTGTGTGTTCCTGCTCCGGTTGTTCGCCGGAGGCGACACTCGCTCTCCACTGATACCATCTGACCCCCTCGTCCTCCGACCGAACGGACCACCTTGACCTCTTCCTGACGGGGGGGGGGGGGGGGTCTCCAGCTCGGGCTTTCAGGAGTTAATGAAATAAATACCCTCCACCTCGGAGCGCTGTGACCTCTGACCCGTCAAATAAGCAGGGAGGGGTGTGTCAGATCCCCCCCCCCGCTAGGTCTCTGTGAACTCTACTCAAAATAAACTCTGTGTGTGTGTGTGTGTGTGGCTGATAGCATCTCCAGGCTGTCCTGTGGACGGCATCTGTCTTTTGTTCAAGGCTGGATGTTGGGACACGCTAGCAAGCTAGTCCCGAGTGTCAGACGCTAAAGCGTTTCCCTCGTCCGTCAGCGGACCAGCAGGTTCGTTCGGGAAGCCGCCGGTCGTGAGGCGTCACGTCCACGTCGCCGTTACAGATGGTAGAACCACCCACCCCCCCCCCCCCCCTCCCTCCCCCGGGGCTTATTACCTTACGCGTCGGTATAAAACACCCAACATCTGCCCGACGCGGCACCGACTTCCGCCACCGCGTGGCTTCGGGTGTTTGGGCAGATTGTGGGTTTGATTGTTGGGCAATCAGCCGCCGCTGCGGTGATGGATGGGCGCCGACGAGTTCCGGCTTTTAAAGCTCTCAGAACTCAGAACCAGGCCGGTCTTCTGGATCACTTTTATTCTGTTCCAATGAAAAACGTAAACTATGAGCCGGCGTGCCTCAGCAGCAACTCTCCTCTCCCTCTCCGACACTGATTACAGCTCCGTATAATTATACGTGTGCAAAAATAACTCATGTCTGACAAAAAAAACACAATTATAAAATGTAAATATCAATGCAAACATAATACTCAGAAAAGTAATTCCAAATAAATGAAATGTATGAATGACAAAATAAATGAAAGCATCCAGAAAATATATACGTTGCACCTAAAACATTATAGAACAAATACAAATAACAGAACCAGCTATTCTCGTACCTGTTCCAATGAAAAACGTATAATATAGCAGCAACTCTCCTCTTCCTCTCCGACAGTGATTACAGCTCTGTATAATTATACGTGTGCAAAAATAACTAATGTCTTACAAAAAAAACACAATTATAAAATATAATCATCAATGTAAATTAAGACACATAAATACCAATGCAAATATAATATTTAGGAAATTAATTCCAAATAAATTAAATGTATGAATGACAAAATAAACGAAAGCATCCAGAAAATATATACGTTGCACCGAACACATTATAGAACAAAACAACATAACAACCAGCTATTCTCGTACCTGTTCCAATGAAAAACATATAAAATAGCAGCAACTCTCTTCCTCTGGAAGCAAACACAAACACACTCATTCAAACTGATGGAGGATGCTAGCTGCTAAGCTAACATAGCAGTTAGCTTTTCACCTCCCGCTGCTTTATAAGTACATTTTTAATGCACAGAACCTGACTATACTGAAGGAACCTAATGTTCACTACTGGTCACAATCACCCACAACACTCAACACAACTTTGAACACATGAATATTAGCTTACAAACTTTAACAAAGAGGAGCGCGCTCAAACACCGACATATACCGCCGACAGTGCAGATTACAGCTCTGACCGGAGTGTGCATGCACGGAGCGCCTTGCCGTAACAACACACGTAAAAAAAAAACTTAAAGCGACGGGCACGAGAACAGCGCACACGAGCAGGAAACAAAACTAACAAGTTATTGTAGTGAAATACAACAGTTATTCAACAATCTGTTACACTTGCAGACACTTTATTGTACAAAGACTCTGACGCAAGGCGATATTTAAAGTCCTAGTGAAATTAAAATTCCACCTCCAAAACACTCTGGTGTCGCTACTAGGGACATTTTCCTGCTAACTGGCTGAAGGGTAAAATGTTAAAACACGACAATCTGCGAGAAAATAGCCGATAAACGGCGCTATTTCCTCTGCTCGGCGGAGCTTCTGACAATAACAGAGTGACATCACGAGTTGTGCACACGCCCAAGTTGTGTTTACATTATGGAGGATCAGAGTTTTGACCACGAAGAGGCTGAATTTAACCATATTTCATCATCGTGGTCATTTCAAACCCAGTGATTGATGAAGAAGACACAGAAGGTGGTTCTGCCATCGGTGACCCCGTCTGGAACATGTTTGAGGAAGCAGAAGACGCTTCGTCCTCCATTCGTCCTCGTCTCCTCGCCTCAGCAGCCGCCACTTTTCACCTTTGAGGCTTTGAGGCTCCTGACTTTTGGCAGAACGACCCGGCTTCCTGGATCCAACATGCGCGGCTGATTCCGAATTAATCTTGGGGTTTTCTTTTCGCTTCGAAGCTTCAGACGGATCGCCCGTATTGGCGCCGCATGTAGTCGAGCGGACGCAGATGTGCAGGACGAACAAACATCAGAAAACGAAGCGTGCGGAGAGCCTTTGCTGTCGTTTCCCCCAGAGGGACGGGAGGGCTTGCAGACACCCAGTTAAAACGGACGGCTAACCCCCGAGACGGCTTCTCTCTTCTGGCTCTGAAAAGAAGAGGAAAAAAAAAAGAAAATTATATTACAGTGAGGCTGACGCACCCACTGTACTCTTAATCTATTATGCCGTCAAACAAGCGCAGCCTTGGAAAACCCTCCAGATCCCAGTTTGACGAATCACTCGGTACATACCGTAATTTTCGGACTATAAGCACCCTACTTTTTTCACACGCTGATTGAGTGATGTGGATAATTTATGGATTTTTATGGGTTTAAGGCAGGGGTGTCCAACATGAGGCCCGGGGGCCAGAAGCGGCCCGCCAGAGGATCTAATCCGGCCGCCATGTGATTTAAAACATTTTTTTTTGAAAGTATCAAAATGAAAACTGACAGAGGCTGATCTAAAAACACTAGATTGGCAAAAATGACATTCAAAATCAGCCTTAGTCAGAATTGGACTCCCGACATTAATGCATCTGTGGAGGTCACAGGACGCAACACCTTTCACAATAAAGGTGTCCAATTTATGTGAAGTGATGCTTTAGACACGTAAACCCAAAAGAATTTCCAGATGATGACAAATTGTTTTAATCCTGAATAAAAATACGATATCCAGATACAGATATTGTTTCCTTTTTGCAAATATAATATCTGATTAACTTTAATATGTATATTTCAGAATAGACTGGCAAATTCTTGCAGTTACAAAAGGATCAAAAGAAGGACAGACTTTGACATTTGTCCATATCTGCAGTTTAACAGTTTTTTTTCTTTCTTTTTAAATTTGGTGGGTGCAGCTTGTTTAATTAAATAAATAAATATGTACGGTATATAGATATATATATTCTTCACTCACTTCATGTGAATGATTGAATTCGTCGACATGCAAAGAAAACACGTGCATGAAAACACAATTCATCGCCGTCCCTCGTTGGAATGCATAGCACGCATGTCGATATTGCAATTGCAGTTTTTTTTTTTTAGAATATATATATATCGTTCAGTCCTGATATGATGAGACCGGGCTTCATGGCATGAGGCGTTCACTGAAACTCTCCACAACACTGCAAGTTGCGACTGTAACTGCAGCGTCACTCCTGGCACGCCACCGCAGGTTAAAGCGCTGATTACAAATCATCGTCTCCGTCAAATGAAGCTTAATTAAGTAGACAATAAGAGCTGATTGCCTCTGCCTCCCACTGATGCTGTTATGGTGACATCAATAGAAGATAAAGAGCATCATGAAGACTGATGAAATAGCGCCGTTCATCGGCTATTTTCCAGGCTTCTCCTCCGGGGCGAAGCCCTTGTTGTGTTGGGAGGCGTTCGGCATCGCTGAGACGTTGGTGCGACGTCCCCCCCCCCCCCCCCCCCGGTTCACGTACGTGAGCAGGTTTTTGCAGGAGCGTCTGCACCGCCGCCCTAAATCGGGCTGGCGTGGGCCTGAAATTGAATCTAATGCGGCGCTCCCGGGAGACCCGGAGCAGCACACGGGTAAATTATTTAGACCAGAAAAAAAAAGGAAGAAGAAGAAGACGAGGGGTAAGGACTGTATAATTTAACCCAAATACAGGAGGAGGATGAGAACAGAGTGGTGACCAAAGCAAAGACAAGAGTGTGTGTGTGTGTGTGTGTGTGTGTGTGTGTGTGTGTGTGTGTGTGTGTGTGTGTGTGTGTGTGTGTGTGTGTGTGTGTGTGTGTGTGTGTGGACTCGTGGTGCAGCTCGTTCATCACGACCACGGCGTTGAGGAGTGCGTCGCCGCCGGGAGCCTCGTGTGTGAGTGTTTGTGAATATTCAGCCGACGGAATCAGCAGGAGACGCCGCCGCTCCTCCAAGAACACGAGAGGTGTTATGCCTGCTCTTATTTTGAAGGTTATTTCTGACACCGGTTGAAGCATATTTGATGGCAGTTTTATTTATTAATTTATTTTTAATTCTTTTTAACCCTCTCTGAGTGTATTACATCACTTTACAACAGTATGTGCAACAACCCCTGCATCTACGTCACTTTATCTACGTCACTTTATCCACGTCACTTTATCCACGTCACTTTATCCACGTCGCTTTATCTACGTCACTTTATCTACGTCGCTTTATCCACGACTTTATCTACGTCACTTTATCTACGTCACTTTACCTACGTCACTTTATCCACGCCACTTTATCCACGTCACTTTATCCACGCCACTTTATCCACGTCACTTTACCTACGTCACTTTATCCACGCCACTTTATCCACGTCACTTTATCCACGTCACTTTATCCACGACACTTTATCTACGACACTTTATCTACGTCACTTTACCTACGTCGCTTTATCCACGACTTTATCTACGTCACTTTATCTACGTCGCTTTATCTACGCCACTTTATCTACGTCACTTTACCTACGTCGCTTTATCCACGACTTTATCTACGTCACTTTATCTACGTCACTTTATCTACGTCACTTTACCTACGACACTTTATCTACGTCACTTTATCTACGACACTTTATCTACGACACTTTATCTACGTCACTTTACCTACGTCACTTTACCTACGTCACTTTATCTACGTCACTTTACGTACGTCACTTTATCTACGTCACTTTATGTACGCCACTTTATCTACGACACTTTATCTACGACACTTTATCTACGTCACTTTACCTACGTCACTTTATCTACGTCACTTTATGTACGCCACTTTATCTACGTCACTTTATCTACGACACTTTATCTACAACACTTTATCTACGTCACTTTACCTACGTCATTTTATCTACGTCACTTTATCTACGTCACTTTATCTACGCCACTAATTGACCACTTGTTAGGACTGACCCTGCACTGCCAACACTATTATTTTTTTTTTTACTATAGTATGTTTATTGTACTTATTCTACACTTTGCCGCCCATCATAGTTTATTTTCCTTGTATCTCATCCTACTGTATATTTTGCTTTAGGACTTATTATACTTTATTATAGTTTGTGATTTTTACCTTATTTTTAGTCCTATTTGATAGTCATTGTATATAAGATACCTCTATTCTTTGCACACTCCTCGTCTTTCCTACTCATGAGTCCTTAAGAGCTGAACGTTACGAGTACATTGCTCCACTGTGAGATCAATAAAGGCTTATCTTATCTTATCTTATCTTATCTAATCTTTACATAATCTGCATTCAACAAACAGCTGATGACGCCTTTCTGCCGCCGCGGCGTCAAAACCTCCAGACTGCGCGGCAGCAGTTCAGTCGGACGGCCCGTGACGGCGGCATTAATTCCCCCACCTCATTCCCCATGCACAGATCAGACGGGCTCCACTGCGCTCGGAGCTCGTCTTCATCTGCGAGCCCCCGCTTTGGTTATTGCAAGCCTCCCTTCAGCATTCGGTCCGAGCAGATCTTCAATTATTTATAAAGGCTTTTCGTCTTTTCTATATTTTTTTGAGGGGTAGAGGGGGAGGGGGTAGGGGTAGGGGGGGAGGGTTGAGGAGGCTGCCGGGCCCGGCGCCACTCTCTCATGCAGATTTCCCTGCCCTCACAACGCAAGTCCTGCTTTTTTGCACAAGTGAGACTTTAAGAGGGAAATAACTCTGCGGCATTAAAGGAGATGTGTTTCCATTTTGAGGGAGATTAAATTAATCTGCCGGTATCGAGTGCCTTAATGCATTTCGGCGAGCAAAGTCCCTCAACGCAGCCTAATTATATCATTTTGGGGGCCGCGGAGGAGACGGACGGTAATTCGACAAACTCGTAGAGTCCGACGCAGACTCGTGGTTTTTTTTATTTTTTTTTTAATCTCATCTGGGTACGACGAGGCTTCCCGATGGGGGGGGTAAAGGTCACGGTGGCGTTGTTATCTTTATTAAAAGTTGGTTCAAAGGACGCTTGTAATGATGATCCACTCAATTCGCCGGATTACAATCTCTTTGATGCTGTAAATGCCTCACATATGTGCGAGGCCTTTTCTTTTTTCGTGTTTTTTTACACGTGTTCCCGCCAGCTGCGCGGCTATCGCATGTGACCTTTTGTCCAGCCGGCCTATAGGGGGGGGGGGTACGGAGCCCAGGCCCATAAAAACCCCTATGGAAAGCGCGACTACGACGACGGCGGGGCGGCGTGATGGATGGCCGCTAGCATCCTCGCAGCGGGCGGACAGAACGATATCTCTGTTTTTTTTTTTGGGGGAGTTTGGCGTGAACATCTGGGAGACACTATGAAATCGCATCTTTCAAGACCCTGCCGGGGTTGAGTTATGTGCGGCTGCAGCCGGCAGCGGGGGAGGGGAGGGGGGGGGTCAGAGTTAAGGCAGCAGCTGGACACAGCTGGGTGAAGACGGCGGTTAAAGATGGAAGTCGCGTGAGCTGCGAAAATTAAAGGGAAAAATTCGGAAAAATGTGAAGCGGAAGCAAGGCGGGATAATTGGACCACTATGCTTTATTCTTTCAAGTGAAGAAGGCGAAAAAGGGAAACAGTCATCAGGGACGAAAGCGGTGGGAAACGACGTCGATAGAAAGAACCAGCCGATTGCGGTAATTCAACTTTATAGACGCAAACCCAAAAGAGTATATTGGAGCAAAAGTGAGTAAATGTATAGGTATTTTGCATAAAGTGAAATATGTTCTTGGTAAGGATTCGTTATTTCTCTTATATTCTTCGTTAATTGTTCCATACTTTACGTATTGTATTGAGGTTTGGGGAAACGCATGTAATAGTGTAATAGAACGGATGTTCCTGCTTCAAAAAAAGTCACAAAGGCTACAGAGAACAATACAAACCACCTTTTTGTGAAGCTGAAACTTAAAATTTAAAGACCTTGTCAATTTAAGCATTTTACTGACCGTGTGGAAAATTAAGCACAAGTTGGTACCGGAACATATTTACATGAAATTGACCTTGATGACAGACGACACAACACGAAAAGGACATTTTCCATAAGACAGAGGGTTTCTTAGTTGCTGGGGTGAGATTATAGAATTCATTAAAGAACACATTAAAATGTTCTCAAACAATAAATACATTTAAAAATATGTTTAAGGAGATGCAGATGGGGGAATATAATAAAAATGTAACTTGCACGTTGCAATGGGGAAATTTGTTTTGTTTTCTAAATTGTTCAAATGTTTGATTTTTTAAACACGGTAAAGTGTGTTACAATTTCGTTGAATGGATCACCGCCGTTTACTGGTCATCGATTTTTCTGTATATATTCAAAGGGGCGTGAACAATAAGACGACGTCTTCATCGTGCATTAATGTACGACCCTGTTAAGTCAAATGTGAACATGGTTGAATAAATAAATAACTGAAATGAATGAATGAAAGAAGAGATTCCATTGTGGTATCAGATCCTGATATTGTAATATTCATGCGCCGACTCCACACAGCTGAGCCGCTCCTTTCGGTTGCACTTTTTCGGCAATACTTCCAACCCCACGAATGAACAAAAGTACAGATGGGATACAGAAGATATCAAAGCAAAGCCAAAGCGACAATCTCTCGCAACAAGTTCCACCAAAAACAGAAGGGATGTCCACCATGTTCTCACGTTTGATCTTCCTTTGATCTTTTTGTAACTGCAAGAATTTGCCAGTCTATTCTGAAATTTACATATTAAAATTAATCAGATATTATATTTGCAAAAAAAAAACATAATGTCTGTATCTGGATATCGTATTTTTATTCAGGATTAAAACAATTTGTCATAATCTGGAAATGTTTTTTGACTGTACGTGTCTAAAGTATCACTTCACATAAATTGGACACCTTTATTGTGAAAGGTGTTGCGTCATGTGACCTCCACAGATTGCATTAATTAATTCTGACCAAGGGTGGTTTTGAATGTCATTTTTGTCAATCTAGTGTTTTTAGATCAGCCTCTGTCAGTTTTCATATTTATACTTTCAAAAAAAACAAAAAACTGTTGTTTGGAACTCCATACTTTTTAACAGCCTTCCACACCAGCGTGAGTATAGAACTTTGACTTATAGATACTCTCCCTGCGTGGATGTTGCACCGCAGGACGCCTCCTCTCCTGGTCCATGTCCAGTTTAAGGTGATTAACATATTTTTTTTTCCAACGAGGAAAGTAACTTGAACTTGGCTTGAACTGAGAAACTGGAAATATTATATATATATAAATCCAAAGATGAGCATTATAGGCCAGTTTGTCAGTTTGATGTCGAACTAAACTGAGAATGAAAAGCATGAAAACTTTGCAAATCATGATCCAACTCTCAGTATATTAAATGTATATTTAATATACTGTTGCGGCGTCGTGTAGAAATGCGCGACCGTCTGACCTGCAGCTGTTCAAAACGCTCGTTGATGGAGCAGATTCATGAACAGATACTTTTGCTTAAAACACTTAAAATGCTCTGACATTTGTGCGGAGCCATTTTCCTCTAAATGAGCACAAAAGAGCAGAAGTTCAGTCGGGAAACTGAAGTGCAAAGAAAAAATAAAAAAAATTTAATAAAGAAAATTATTAAAATGCTCTGCTGCAGGGAAGTCTGCAGTCCAAAACAGTTTCACCTTCATCTCGACATGCTGTTGATTTAAATTGAAGTTATTGCATGGATGTCTTGTCTGGAGGTGATATGAACGAGAGAAATTAACATTAACATGCATAAAACAACGTCTGAAATACGTTAACACGCATCGACAAACCGATAATTGACACCAAAACAGTCCAACAAGCTTATTTTACTTCGGAAATCAGAAGTTTGCGAGGTTTCCCTGTTTGAAATTGAGCAGCTGCATGATTTCAAATGTGACGTTTAAGTCTAGCGCCACCCGCACTCCAGTGGCCAGGACGGGAACTGCATGCAGGCCGGTCACTTTATTTAAGGTGAAAGATTCACCCTCATGCGCAAATAAAAATAAATAAAAATAGTCTCATTTAACACATGGTGAGGACAAAACTGAAAATACCAACAAAAAGAGAAAAATCTCACAAATCCTGTTTTAAGGGGGGGCTCCAGTCTCATTAAGAGGGGCTTTCAATTTTAAGCTCTGAAATTTCGTATTCCTTTCTTCTAGACTGCAATACACTGAGAATTAGTGCAGAATTATTAACGCTGACAACTAAAACACTCCGGCATTTGAGTTGCACTCAGTAATTCATGCTTTCACTCTACTTCTGAACTCTTTCGTCTTCAATTTTCAACAAAATGTATCATCAAAGACCTTGACAGGGGGACATTTTCATAAAGGCCCAATCATCTCTAGTGAAAACTCAAAACTGTTGATGCATTTTGGCTTCATTTACGTGTCAACAAAGGTCGGAGCCACTGAAACCACAAGTTATTATTATTATTAATTTTTTAACGGTTTCCGAGGTGGAACTTTTCAAATATGCTCGCTTTCTATGTTCTACTTCTTCTGCACATGCTCAGTAGACGCACAATCAGAACGACGTTTTCCTCCGTCGTGTCATGACTCCCGGTACATTTTCTCCCTGGACTTGGTACTTTTATTTTGACAGCCACCGTAAATAACGACCCAACTTGGTCGTCTCCCATTGTTGGTGTTTAGAGCATGGAGTTCTCTTTAAAAAAAACAACAAAAAAAACACCAACTCGTGACCCGTCTTGCTTTTTCACTATCGTTTTCAGCGTCTCTGCCGTTTCATCGTAAACACAAAACCTTTCCTGAGGTTTTTTTTATTTTTTTATTTTCAAGGTGGCGATACAAGCGCTACTTTAAATATATTGTGGTCAAAGGCAAGAGCGTGCATGTGAAGTGTGCATCATGTCCCGGAGCAAAGACTTTGTCGACGTCCGTGGTGAGAAACTCAACATTTGATGACGCGTCTCACAACGACACACGCGTCTACAAAGCTTCTCGCCAAAACGACACCTCAACCACAGATGAGATCAAAGCAGGACACGGATCAAAGTCGCCCAAGCAGCAAAAGCTCCCATCTTTCTCCCTCATCTTTTCTTGTTGTTTAAACATTTACTTTTGTTGTGAACGAAATACTTGAAAAGTACACGTTGTTTACTTGGTTGTGAACATTTGATTTAATTTGATATAGAGTAAAACACACTGTTTACTTTTCATGATA
Source organism: Blennius ocellaris (assembly GCF_963422515.1). Lineage (NCBI taxonomy): Eukaryota > Metazoa > Chordata > Actinopteri > Blenniiformes > Blenniidae > Blennius > Blennius ocellaris. Next base: position 3,139,068 of record NC_137655.1, read on the forward strand.
ATACTTGAAGTGCAGGATAAACCTCTGTTGATGTGCACAAAATATATAATAGTTACGTACAACAACAAGCACCTGTCTGTCCTACTCATTTCTATTGACTTGTGAAACCTGCTAAGAAAAAAAAATCTGAATTTTTTGATATATAGCAACTTTAGCAACAGTAACGGGAATTTCCTTGGTATTCAGTTACTTTTATTATAGAGTAATTCAATTACTAACTCAGTTAAATTTTAGAACAAGTAGTGAGTAACTATAACTAATTACTTTTTTAAAGTAACGTTCCCAACACTGGTCGCTACGTAAACGTATGCGGGTCTCTCTGCCTCGGGAGTCACGTGACACACAGAAAGGCTGGTGGCGGTATGACTGCTTCACATTAAGTCCCGCCCCCGAACGGAACGCGATCCTCCAGAGAAACCCCGGTCAGGATTTCCGCGTCGGCTCGGCACAATTAGGAGTTTTCCTCCCGCCACCGGTGCACTCTCCACCGTAATCCATCTGCGTCGCCGCGCCGGTCCCCACGCAGGACCTAATCTAGGCTAAATGCAACTTTAATCCAATTAATCTGTCATAGAGCGGGGCCCGCCGATGATATTTTTACTTTCCGCTGACACGTCCTATTTTCCCTCTTGGCAAAAATAATGAAGGGGGGGTGGGGGGGGTAACTCAATTTTGGACGAGGGGGAGCGATAATGAAAGACAGTTAACGCGCCAAAGCCAGAGATGGTACGCGAGCGCGCGGGAGGCTAAATCTGCACGTCTGCGGGGTTTCCTAATGAATTCCCCGTCTCTGAACTGCTGTTTGCTCCACGAGGACCGGCGGCCCGCCGCGGCTAGCTCGTCTCCGCGTGTGGCATATATATGCCACATATAGGCAAAATTGAGGTGCATATATGTGAATATACAGGCCATATAGGTCTCCTGTACTGCTTCTTTATTTCCACATATATATAGGCCATATCTTTGGCAACCGTCATACATTATCAAGGCGATAACTAAGAACTAACTAAAAAACAATTATGCAAGAAGAACATATAGGTGCATATATGCACACATATATACGTGCATATATGTACCTATATAGGTACCTGTATGCACGTATATGTGTACATATATGTGCATTTATGTACATATAATATAGGAAAACAGCCAATTTTATATATGTCACATATATGTTTTAATATAGGTTTTGATATAGGTTTTTAATATATGTTTATATTGGTTCTTTCCATGTGGGATGGAAAGAATCTATACGAGTCATATATTGTCATATATGAGTGTATATGAAACCTATAAGCAGTATATATGCACATATATGCTGCATATATCCACATATATGCGTATATATGCCACATATAGGCAAAATTGAGGTGCATATATGTGAATATACAGGCCATATAGGTCTCCTGTACTGCTTCTTTATTTCCACATATATATAGCCTATATATCTCACTTTGGCAACTGTCATACATTATCAAGGCAATAACTTAGAACGAACTAAAAAACAATTACGCAAGAAGAACATATAGGTGCATATATGCACACATATATACGTGCAAACTACTAGAAACGACCTCGTGCGTCTGCAGGGGTACGTTTCTTTCTATCTCAACTCAGATTAAGTTCAGGATTCGGATTACGTTTGTCTCCCATGTGGTTCATTCTGGTCGATCCCGGGAGGGAATATTAGCAAGAAGCAGTCCCAAAACTGCGAAACACTCAATCCCACCATATTTTTTTTCCCTACCAAAAAAACCCCATATATGAATATTCTGTTTTCTTTGAAATGCCAATTCTTCAGATAATCCTGCGATGGGGGAGTTGATCCTGCGCCGAACCGTCGAAATGAGCAACATTCTACCTACATCATGATTTAGAGAAGTTTTTTTTAACAAAAAAAACACAAAGGTCTTCACTGAGCAAACGCAGATTTTGTGGCTCTCGCTTCAAATTCCCGACATTTAAGATACCGAAATGTTCCGGAAAGTCCTCTTTTTTTTTTTTTTACTATATCAGCGGTGTGAAGCGATGATCAGCAGAAACGCCGGCAGCTCTGTTCAGTCCTGTTAGGTTAATGAAGAAGGCAAAGACACAATGGATAATTAGGTCCCTGGTTGCCTCAGACTTTGGCAAGAGCAGCCATGAGAGTCGCAGTCGCTTTGTGAGACGGCCGATGGAGAGTTCAAAGTCTGCAGGAGAGGACCGGATCAAAGTTTTCTCTTTATTCCGATGAATTCATAGTTGTTTCACTGAAGCCCGGCGCAGCAGGAAGTCGCCTGCAGCTCGTTTTGGTCAACATTGAGTTCTTAAAGTCCCAGTGAAGTGTAAAACACGACTTTGCAAAAAACGATAGTTGGGGTACTACTTCTAAGGTTCCTCCGACTCTGCCCCACCACTGTTGTCGCATAACAAAGTTATTTGAATTTTGAATCTCCAGCCGAGGAAGTCGGGGGAATCCTTCTTCGTGGGCATTGTGGGCGGAGCCTATGTGTGACGTCACGAGTTGTGCAGATCTCGATCTGTTGTGTTTATATCGGCTTGTTTCCTCTTAAATATCCAAGTTTTTACAGTGTTTTGAAGTTATAGTCGGCGTTTTATGAGTCTTGATGAAAGATTGAGCCTGGAAGAGACCGAGAGAGGAGGAAAGGAGCGGTTAGCGGCTAGCGGGAGCCGCTAGCTCGGGCGGCTAGCGGCAGCGGCTAGCTCGGGTGGCGGGAGCCGCTAGCTCAGGCGGCTAGTAGACGATCAAGTAACACCTGGACTCATCTTCGGTGATTCCACAGTCAGAAAAGCTCTTGGACGTGTTGGATCCAGGAAGCCGGTCGTTCTGCCAAACGTCAGGAGCCTCAAAGCCTCAAAGGTGAAAAGTGGCGGCTGCTGAGGCGAGGAGACGAGGACGAATGGAGGACGAAGCGTCTTCTGCTTCCTCAAACATGTTCCAGACGGGGTCACCGATGGCAGAACCACCTTCTGTGTCTTCTTCATCAATCACTGGGTTTGAAATGACCATGATGATGAAATATGGTTAAATTCAGCCTCTTCGTGGTCAAAACTCTGATCCTCCATAATGTAAACACAACTTGGGCGTGTGCACAACTCGTGACGTCACTGTGTTATTGTCAGAAGCTCCGCCCAGCAGAGGAAACGGCGCCGTTTATCGGCTATTTTCTCGCAGATTGCCGTGTTTTAACATTTTACCCTTCAGCCAGTTAGCATAAAAATGTTCCTAGAAGTAATAATCCACTGTACCCACTGTATGTCGGGGTGTTTATTCGAACATCGGAGATGAAAGGGGAGTTTCCTTTAGTACAGAGAAACTGTGTTCATTTGTCGTTGCGTGAACTCATTCAGCAGTTAGGCTGTGTTGTCAATTAAACCCAGTGTTGCCAGATTGGGCCATTTTTGTTTATGTCAAGCGGGGGGGGGGGAAACAAACACGGGCTGGACATTTTAAGGTGAAAACACTGTCCAGCTCTTCAATACCTCATTGTCTGTGAGCACAGCTCACAGTGTATGAAGATCAACCACGAGAGGCCCTTCTGAGGTGCTGCCAATCAAAATAATAATAATAATAATAATTTTTTTGTGTTATGTTCGTGTCCAATGTTGTGCATGTTCTCGTTAAACTCCCGGCCTTATTAGAAGTGGGGGGGCGTCGCTCTATGCCAGGGGGTGGCCACACTTTTTCAACATGCGAGCTACTTATGAAACGACCAAGTCAAAGTGATCCACCCACTACAAAAATGCAAAACATATATTTATTTTCAAATATATTGAGGATTCTTTATATGTACAATGTATAATGATGGACCTTGCAAAACCGTATGAGCCAATATTGTGCAACACAACATAATTAACTACATTCTTTGTAATTACCTGAGTTTACTTTGATGTTACTTTGATCTTTGGTATCGCGACGGTCGACTGGCAGACGAGACAAACGCACTTCGAAAATGACATTGTGAAAAAACAGTCCCCCTCCCGTTCCTCATGAAAGTGACACGTCTTCGTCTTCTCACTTGGTCCAGCCCCCCCCCCACTCACGTTTGACGACCAAAGCTTTCTCTAGTTTAAAAGAAAAAAAGCGAGGGCTTCAAATTTTGCAGTAACTCGCTGACTAGCTTGTTAGCTTCGCCACACTTAGCGTCGTCGTTTGCGCGTGTGCGGTGACCTGAAGGTCCGAAAAACTCAGCCGTCATCTGACGCTACGTTCGATCGTACTCGTAATTCGGAAAGGTAAATTAGTTTCATTACACCAGCGTCTACTTTTTTTCTAATGTCATGCGATCTATATTACTACTATTACTACCTTTGCGATCGACTGGTAGATCGCGATCGACGTATTGAGCACCTCTGTTCTATGCGATTACCAGATGGAACGGGGAGTCGCCTGTTGGCTGGGACCGCTTGTCTTCCGAGTCACTCCCCCCCCCCGTTATCACGCTAATGATTTTCAGACGTTTCCCTCCGACTCGTCGAGCAGCTGGAGCAGCAGCTGTATGCCTGCGGACCCAGCTGATCAGAAGATAAAAACTGCTTTACGCAGTATTTCTATTTTCATTTTTCAACTCGACAATCCTGCACAACTATTGAATTAATGAGCCGAATCACTGATTTGAACTGATGTAAAGCGTCTGATACGTATTCGACCGATATGTTTTTTTTTTGTTTTTTTTTATTAGTAGTCAAGGCCGATAACAATATTTATATATTTTTAAAATAGACGATATAATCTTTGTTTTACAAGTACTAACAAAGAGTGCAGGGTGCTCCCAGGCACAGCAGCATGTCTTTTAAAGAGAAATGAGAATGTAAATGAGCAATACCCCTAAAGTTTTCTACAGTATATAAAGTTTTCCAAAATGTCAATATCACACACACACACACACACACACACACACACACACACACACACACACACACACACACACACACACACACACAGAGTTAACGGTAAATAGAATATATAGCATTAACAACGTTCTGGTCTGTTTTACACGTTGGATTGAAATACAGACAAGTCTCTACACCAGGGGGGTCAAGCTCATTTCCACCGGGGGCCACATCAGCATATCGGCTGCCCTCAACGGGCCAAATGTGACTGTAAGGCAGCATAAATGTAATTAAAAGTAAACAAACATCATGTAAAATAAATGTACCCACTCTTCCAATTTTAAATAACGCTGACTTTATTACTTATTCACATTAGAAATATCACACATGCATTTGCACGGACATGAAAACATACATTTGCTAGTTGCTTTGGCAGACTTGGTGTCAAAATGTGGACTTATATTGTCTCCTTGACAACCGACACGCCTCAGAACACACAAGACGAACCATTTTTTTTTCTCCTTGATGTTTATACTCTGCAGTCTTCGCGGGTAATACAATATTTATTTATTCATTCACTTGCTCGGGACAACACACAATGAACAACCATGCACAAATTGTAAATGTGCCAGATTGTAGTAAAATTGCAAGTTTACATGTTTGCTATTAGTATTTTGTGGGTGCAAAAGCACAAAAACAACAGTCAAACATTTTTTTTATATATTTTTTTTTTAATTAAAATTCTTAACACTGCTGCAGTTATCCCTGCCACCGCCGCCTGCCTGGGCCGCCTCACACCTGGTCCGGGCCGCCTCCACTTGGTCCGGGCCGCCTCCACTTGGTCCGGGCCGCCTCACACCTGGTCCGGGCCGCCTCACACCTGGTCCGGGCCGCCTCACACCTGGTCCGGGCCGCCTCACACCTGGTCCGGGCCGCCTCACACCTGGTCCGGGCCGCCGTACACTTGTTCCGGGCCGCCTCACACCTGGTCCGGGCCGCCTCACACCTGGTCCGGGCCGCCTCACACTTGTTTCCGGGCCGCCTCACACCTGTTTCCGGGCCGCCTCACACCTGTTTCCGGGCCGCCTCCACTTGTTCCGGGCCGCCTTACACTTGTTCCGGGCCGCCTTACACTTGTTCCGGGCCGCCTTACACTTGGTCCGGGCCGCCTCACACCTGGTCCGGGCCGCCTCACACCTGGTCCGGGCCGCCTCACACCTGGTCCGGGCCGCCTCACACCTGGTCCGGGCCGCCTCACACCTGGTCCGGGCCGCCTCACACTTGTTTCCGGGCCGCCTCACACTTGTTTCCGGGCCGCCTCACACCTGTTCCGGGCCGCCTCCACTTGTTCCGGGCCGCCTCACACTTGTTCCGGGCCGCCTCACACTTGTTCCGGGCCGCCTCACACCTGGTCCGGGCCGCCTCACACCTAGTCCGGGCCGCCTCCACTTGTTCCGGGCAGCCGTACACTTGTTCCGGGCCGCCTTACACTTGTTCCGGGCCGCCGTACACTTGTTCCGGGCCGCCTTACACTTGTTCCGGGCCGCCTTACACTTGTTCCGGGCCGCCTTACACTTGTTCCGGGCCCCCTTACACTTGTTCCGGGCCGCCTTACACTTGTTCCGGGCCGCCTTACACTTGTTCCGGGCCGCCTCCACTTGTTCCGGGCCGCCTTACACTTGTTCCGGGCCGCCTTACACTTGTTCCGGGCCGCCTTACACTTGTTCCGGGCCGCCTCCACTTGTTCCGGGCCGCCTCCACTTGTTCCGGGCCGCCTCCACTTGTTCCGGGCCGCCGTACACTTGTTCCGGGCCGCCTTACACTTGTTCCGGGCCGCCTCACACTTGTTCCGGGCCGCCTCCACTTGTTCCGGGCCGCCTTACACTTGTTCCGGGCCGCCTTACACTTGTTCCGGGCCCCCTTACACTTGTTCCGGGCCGCCTTACACTTGTTCCGGGCCGCCTTACACTTGTTCCGGGCCGCCTCCACTTGGTCCGGGCCGCCTTACACTTGTTTCGGGCCGCCTTACACTTGGTCCGGGCCGCCTTACACTTGGTCCGGGCCGCCTTCCACCTGGTCCGGGCCGCCTTCCACTTGGTCTGGGCCACCTTCCACCTGGTCCGGGCCGCCTTCCACTTGGTCTGGGCCACCTTCCACCTGGTCCGGGCCGCCTTCCACTTGGTCCGGGCCGCCTTCCATGATGAAGGATCTCCTCCTTTTTTCTCAATTTACAGAAAAAGCTGTCTTCACCTGATGCCACATGCTGGCTGAGACCCGCTCTTCAGCTTCTGCAGGATCTTAGTCAGTGAAATAAGCTCTCTTGTTGACATTAATTTGTTTTTTAGATCTTCAAACTGTTTCTGTGGAGCGAGCTCCTTCAACATTAATTGTCCAAGATGCCTGACCTCTGCAGCAGCATCCAGCGTGAACTTACAGACCGCAACAACAAAATTCTCAGAGAAAGGCCCTCTCTGATCTAGGACACGACCCACTCCCACCCTGTGCATCAGCTGGAGGAGAGTCTTTGCTGTGGATTCTCTTACCACGGCATTGAGGTGAGGCAAGCCTTTTTTGTACAGAGCATTGAGAACTCTACTCGGGTTGCACTTCTCCACTATTATGCCCAGGGCCTTTCTTATGCGTGGGTGACTTATTGTATCCCTGTTTGTCAGTTTGAGGAGCAGAACGTCTGTCATGAGTTCTACCATGGGGTCCATGACATTTCCCAAGTGTTCAAAAAGGTCTATGATGGTTTCCTCGGTTGCCTTGACAAGCATAGACCGCTTGCTTCGGAGATGGTCTAAGATAGTCACAGAAACTGAATGCATCTTGGGACGCAGCACCTCCGGATTATGCTGCGCCAAAGCTCTGATTACCCGCAAGCCACTTACATTGTCTTCCCATTCGACTGATTCCAGCTGTATCAAGCACTGAGACAGACTCTTTCGAGGATCAGCCAAAGGTTTGAATGTCTGTTCCTCCTCAGCATTTAAAGGACGTTTTATACCGGAAGGGCCAGGCCTTCTTGACTGACTCTTTGGAGGGTTGGGCAAAGGTTGAATTTTCGGTTTAACCTCTTTTGCCTCAGCATTTAAAGGATGTTGTGTACCGGAAGGGCCAGGCCTTCTTGACTCACTCTTTGGAGGGTTGGGCAAAGGTTGAATTTTCGGTTTAACCTCTTTTGCCTCAGCATTTAAAGGATATTGTGTACCGGAAGGGCCAGGCCTTCTTGACTGACTCTTTGGAGGGTTGGGCAAAGGTTGAATTTTCGGTTTAACCTCTTTTGCCTCAGCATTTAAAGGATATTGTGTACCGGAAGGGCCAGGCCCTCTTGACTGACTCTTTGGAGGGTTGGGAAAAGGTTGAATTTTCGGTTTAACCTCTTTTGCCTCAGCATTTAAAGGATATTGTATACCGGAAGGGCCAGGCCTTCTTGACTGACACATTGGTGCTGAAGGTGCAGCTTTTTGTGGTGGTGAACAGTATGCTAGTGGTCTGGGTTCAGGTCTGCCCAGAGGTACCAGACTGCAATCCCGGAGACGCCGCACTGTCTGCATCACCCGTTCGAGCTGTATAGCGACTGTCGTGAGCCTGTACCCAGCTACTATTTTATATGGTTTACCAGCCGTTGGCAGCCCAGGAAGCTTCTTGGACTCCTGAACAGGAGAGACCTCCATTCCTAAGCTGCACACGAGATCAGACAGCGTCTCGGACAATATGACCTCACATTTCTCTTGATATTGTGCATTCAAATGTGGCTCCTTGCCGGGACGTAAAGACGATTCGGGCTGGGCAGTAGAACCTGTCTCTCCTCGTGGGTTTATCACAAAAGAACGATTCAAAGTATGATTGCGCCTGAAGTGGGCATGTTCATTTGCAAACGCTGGATTCATGGCTCTTCAAACTCCTGACTTATCTATCAGCTGGCTCTTAATTCAAGAAGTGACTGTAAACACACAAACGCTTCTCAAGTTCTAAAATCAAACCTTTGATGATGTGACATCATAGAGCACTTTGATGCTTGGAAGTCAGATGATAGTCCAACATCAAAGAATGACCTCACTCGTTACCATGGAAACAATGAAAGTCGACTAAGACGGTTGTGCTTTCATCTGCGTGTCCTCCAAGAAGGTGCCTCTTTCATCTGCAAACAGTTAGCCATAGATGTCCCACAATCTCATCGATTGGTCTTTGGATAATGACAAATCACCCCTGAACATGTCATGTAATACATGCAAACCAATAAATAAATAAACGCAAAGACCTTCTAGGCCAACTTCAGTGTGTCATTTATACTAGACGTGGCATATCTACACTAACCCTAACCCAGTGCATTGCAAACACACTTCCACTGCAGTATTAAATTAGAGCAGAAGAAGAACATCAGCAGGTGATCCTGCAGTGGAGAGCAGAGCAGAGCATGCGACTATCGTTTCAAACTAAAACTGACGCGTCAAGCATAAAACACCCTTTAAACCCAGTCTAAGATCTGAAAAGTCCAAAATCTTGTTTGAAGCTAAAATTTGCATTTGGCCTGTGATGGACTTGCAGCAGAGCAGGCTCAGGATATGTTCTGGTTTTCATTCAACATCAGGCAGCCTCCACTCCCCTATAAAACCTGGATTCAATTGGCAAAGAAAAGTGCTTAATGTTTTTTGCTGGGTGTTTTTAGCAGATACCATATCAGCATTGATTCAATACTGTTTCCATACCATGTGACTTTGTCTTCATACTCGCAGTTATGTGCATTACGAACACCCGTCCACTAATTCTCAAAGCTGTCACTGCTGAATACTGTTGTGGTAAAACAATCAGGCATTTTTACAGTCGTATGTGAAGCTTTCCGAAGCAGATGGTGAATGTTGAACCGTTTGACGCGAAGGAGCAGATTGAACAGGTGCAAGTCAGTGAACGCAGCAGCCGAAGCAGGTTCGTCCTTCATCCACAGCACGACGGTCCCAAACACAGACCAGACTCGTCCGCCGCTACAAAGGCGCCGCTGTCTTCCACAACAAAGGGAGTTCTCAACTAAAACATGACCATGCAATTACACATACGTGGCGCACCAAAAGGAAAACATGGGAATAATGAGAATAGACACACTGTTGTCACGGAAAAAGCAAAGCGGGTCTTCGGGGGGGGGGGGGGGTAGACGCTTTCTGTATTCTGGGGAGGTAGTGATTTAAAAACCATGGGAAGCCCTTCAGCTCCGCCATACACGTGCGAGTGGCCACATGGTTCTATTCCTCGCCAGTTCTCCGATCGTTTGGACGCGGTCTGAAGTGGCCGTCTGGAATGTAAATCTGGCCCTCTGTCTGCTGACACAGAGGTGGTGGTGGGGGCGGGGGCGGGGGTGGTGGGGTGGGGGTCAATGTCTCTGCAGCTGAGGGCAATTTCCTCACAATCACTCCGAGTAGGTTTTCATGCTTGTTAATTACTTCTAACTGTGGGACGACACACACACTCTCTCTCTCTCTCTCTCACACACACACAGGTGGACGCACACTCGCCTACACGCAGAGACATGCAGTGTGTTACTGTAGAGAGTCGAAGCCACTCCCGTGCATGTGCACGCAATACGCCTCTCCGCCGAAAACCGCTCCATTCCTCTTCTGGGAGAAAAACAACGTGTCCAGTCGCCGTGGTCCAAGAATCTCTTTAAGTAGTGGTGGGCGGCAGATTCTCGGAGGGAGGTACACTCTTTGGGTGGAGGAAGCGCAATTACTCCACGGGGCGCTCTGGAAGCAATTATTCCCACCATCCAAAATGCCCCTGAAACAATTCAGCAACCGCCATCAAACACACACACAAGCCGTTCGGCCAACCTATTGTACTGAGTCACCACACCGCCGCTCGCAGAATCGCATTAACCTCATTTGCCGAGCGCACGCCCACACGGAGCAATCCGGCTCGAAAATAAACAGTTGGCCGGCTCAGATAATAGCCGGCGAGACAGTACGGAGGAAAGTTGGGTGTGTGAAAATACTTTCCAGGGCGAGCGCCTGGAATTAAGAGAGGATGGTACGGCGGCAGGAGCCGGAGCGCCCTCTGCCTCTCAGTCTCTGTGTGCACTGAAAGTCTGCTTCCAAACAGCACGGCGTCATGTCTGTCTGAAGAACCTGACTCAAATGTAATGTAAAGGTAGGATATCTGTCGATAGAGTAAGCAGCAGCTGGGGTCAGATTAAAAAAAAAAAAAATCCCTTAGTTTTCCGTACCTGTGGACTTTAGTAGAGCCAGAAGTCAGCTGGGACTGGCTCCAAAGGTCAATGAAGCAAGACGGAGCGTACAGGACTATTCTGAGGTGGAGATCAGGATCCTACACACTTGCACTGAGCTGCTGTTTGCTTGAATTCCCCATCAACAGATGAGCAAGTACGTGATTGTTCTCGAGCTTTGGAGAAAAGTCTGGTGCTTCACACATGTTCAACCGGCCAGCGTTTTAGCGTTTAGATCGGAGGGGGTCAAACACATTTGAGCTCAGCGGCCACATACAGCTCAATTTGGGTTGGACTGGTGAAGTGGTGCTATGATAACCTTTAAATTTAAACTTTAAAGATGTCCGTTGCTGTGGCGCAGAGTACACATGACGAAAAAATCTATATTTTTTGCAAGACCGAAACGACTGAAAATGTCTACAATCTCAACATAAAAGCCAATTTTAATGAAACTTTCTGGTACAAACTACAGTGAAATGTCCAGAAAATGTCTCCTATAGCTGTTTCATTACATTTCATTCAAGTTGCCCGAGAAAGTTATGCTTTTGTCTGCATGTATATGTTTGTTGATGCTTATTTGTTCTACTCGCCTGAATTTTTCAGGGATTGTGTGTCATCATCCAAGGACCAATCGATGAGAGTTTGGGACGTTAACGATGGACCGTTTATGAATAAATCCCCCCCAAAATGCAAAAAAAACAACAAAATTCCCACACAAAATGGAGGAGAGAGGCACCTCGTGGACATTAAAGGACATCAAAGGATGATCAGCATCTGTTGCTATGGAAACGCTCCCTGCTGTGTTTCACACAGTGATGTAGCTAACTGCGCTAACTGGTTAGCGTTCACATGAGCTAACAAAACAAATGGGGCGTTGGCGAAGGTGTGCTCTACCGAGTGTAGCTCTAACGCAGGGGTGTCCAACATGAGGCCCGGGGGCCAGAAGCGGCCCGCCAGAGGGTCTAATCCGGCTGCCATGGGATTTTTTTTTTTTTTTTTTTTAAAGTATAAATATGAAAACTGACAGAGGCTGATCTAAAAACACTAGATTGGACAAAAATGACATTCAAAACCGACCTTGGTCAGAATTAATTAATGCATCTGTGGAGGTCACATAACGCAACACCTTTTCACAATAAAGGTGTCCAATTTATGTGAAGTGATACTTTAGACATGTAAACTCAAAAAAAATGTCCAGATGATGACAAATTGTTTTAATCCTGAATAAAAATACGATATCCAGATACAGGTGACTGGGTTTTTTTTTTTTGGATGACTTTAATATGTATATTTCAGAATAGACTGGCAAATCCTTGCAGTTACAAAAGGATCAGACTTTGCAATTGTCCATATCTGCAGTTTAATGTGATGTTTGACTTGTTCGGCACTCCAAATAAATAAATGTTTTCTTTGAAATGTTTACAAGTTGCTCGGTGGTTTGGCTGCTGCTTTAGAGGATCCACTCGGGGTTTTTATCAGATGAAGACTAAATAAATGCCCGCTTTGCTTCGACGGAACTGGGATGTCGGCCGCGTGTATCACACTGCACGCTCAAAGTGATGTGATCCAGATGTATTAACCCAATTTAAGGCCGGTTTGTTTCGACTGCTTCCGTTTTTAGCGCGTTTAAAGTGGAGACGCGATTCGTTAACGTCACTGTGGCGAAGCGGGAAGCAACAAACACGAGGAGGAATAAACCTGCGGATGGAAGAAAAACTTTACCATATTACACATTTTCATTTGTTTTTGCTTCTATATTTGACACTTGTTGATTGAATTCAGCATCAGATTTGATTTTGTTGTACGTATCAATCTATAGGCGATGTTTACTGCAGTTATTGGCTTTATTGCCGTCGTGTTAATTATGCTGATGTGGTTACGGCGAGCAGGTTTTCCCACTCCATTGTCGTTCGTTTGTTCCAGCATCGGTCTTCTCGCTCACTTCTCAGCCCTCGTCAGCCTTCATTTATGTCCCGCCATTTTCTCTGCGTGAGCTCTTAACTAAATACACAGAACGGGGGGGGGGTCGTCTGACACCATCTGACGCTTCGGAGGTTTGAGTTCCAGCCGATACCGTTTGTCCACGTCCACATGAAAGCAGTGTGTGTGTGTGTGTTGGCTGTGAAGGAATGTGGTGTCCCTGCTTTTAAACTCTCGAATTATCCCGGTGAACCTCACATCATGCCGTCATGTCTGTCCCCCCCCCCACCCCCCCCCAACCCCCACCCACAACCGCCTCTTCCCTCCTCCGTTCACAGGAAGTAAAGCTGACGCGGCGCAGGATGTAAGTCACCCAAGTCTCCCGGGGCGGACGGGCTGCACCGGCCATGTGGAAGCGGTTTGAGCCGAGGTGCTGTCGAGGTGGCGTTCGTCACCACTGGATGTGCCCCCCCCAACCCCCCCACCACCACCACCACCACCCACCTACCGTCTGAGCCAGGGGGTGCCCACTGGGATTTCCGAAAAGTAGGGAAGAGAGACGTTAGATCAGATTAACTCACTCCATGTGCCTAATGAGCTGTTGCATAGGTCTGACACACACCATTACCCCCCATTTACACCTCCAGACACCACCCCCCCCCCCCCCCCCCCCCCCCGACACTCACACACACACACACACACTATGCATTCATTTGTATGGCTGAGAGAAAAGGAGGCAGCAACAGAGACAAAAAAGATGCAGAAATAAAGTGTGTGTGTGACACGGCGTATGTGTGTGTGTGTGTGTGTGTGTGTGTGTGTGTGTGTGTGTGTGTGTGTGTGTGTGTGTGTGTGTGTGTGATTGCTCTTGAACTGGATGGGTGGGCGCGCCGAGGTAAAAAGCAGACTTTATTGGATAATTAAGAGCAACTGAGTCGCTCTCATTATACGGTGCTGCTGCTGCTCCCTCGCCTTGTTGGCCTCAGATCACAATGAGACGACGGCTCCGGGAGGGGAAACAACATTCTGCCTGCTCACTTCCTGAAGCCAGACCCCCCCCGCCCCCCCACCTCTCCTCCAGGACCTATCCACTGCAGGTCCCTCCCTCCATCCTCTCAGCACACTTCACCCCGGACGACTGCAGTTCAGACATTCACGGCGGTAACATTCCACCCCACTGAAGGCAACGATGCTCGTCGTTCCATCGTCATGACAACCCGCTGGTGGGGCGGGGCACGAGGCGAGTGCGAGGACTTGGAGCGTGATTCGCAGGAAGTCGACGACTCGGTTGGAGGGAACGCGACAATGCAGCTCCTGTGAGTCGTTCCGGGTCTGGAGTGGTCATTGAACGCCACAAGAGGAACAACAATCACAATACAATACGCACAGTGTGACGAGTACGGCGCGAGAGAACGTGGCCAATCGGGTAGGTGGTTGTATTCTTGGATCCTTTCAGGACTTTGTTGTCCTCGAGGTGCGAATAGATCAAGGCCTTTGTATATTTGGATTCATAATAGATCCTCTAAAAAGAGTTCCTCTTCTTCTTCTTTTGGGTTTAACGGCAGTTTTCGTCCTTAAAAGTCCTAGTGAAATGAAAATTCCACCTCCAAAACACTCTGGTGTCGCTTCTAGGGACATGTTTCATGCTAACTGGCTGAAGGGTAAAATGTTAAAACACGGCAATCTGCGAGAAAATAGCCGATAAACGGCACTATTTCCTCTGCTGGGCGGAGCTTCTGACAATAACAGAGTGACATCACGAGTTGTGCACACGCCCAAGTTGTGTTGACATTATGGAGGTTTAGAGTTTTGACCAGAAGAGGCTGAATTGAACCAGATTTCATCATCATGGTCATTTCAAACCCAGTGATTGATGAAGAAGACACAGAAGGTGGTTCTGCCATCGGTGACCCCGTCTGGAACATGTTTGAGGAAGCAGAAGACGCTTCGTCCTCCATTCGTCCTCGTCTCCTCGCCTCAGCAGCCGCCACTTTTCACCTTTGAGGCTTTGAGGCTCCTGACTTTTGGCAGAACGACCGGCTTCCTGGATCCAACACGTCGAAGCGCTTTTCTGACTGTGGAATCACCGAAGATGAGTCCAGGTGTTACTTGATCCGTCTACTAGCCGCCCGAGCTAGCGGCTAGCCGCTCCCGCTAGCCCGTGCTAGCCCGTGCTCCTTTTCTCCTCTCTCGGTCTCTTCCAGGCTCAATCTTTCGTCAAGGCTCATAAAACGCCGACTATAACTTCAAAACACTGTAAAAACTTGGATATTTAAGAGGAAACAAGCCGATATAAACACAACAGATCGAGATCTGCACAACTCTTGACGTCACGCTCACGAAGAAGAAGGATTCCCCTGATTTCCTCGGCTGGAGATTCAAAATTCAAATAACTTCGTTATGCGACAACAGTGGTGGGGCAGAGTCGGAGGAACCGTACAAGTAGTACCCCAACTATCGTTTTTTGCAAAGTAGGGTTTTACATTTCACTGGGACCTTAAGGTTGCATTCCTGCCACCTGCTGGTTTTATCTATCTAAATCGTTTCTCATCCACGTCCCTGATAACCGTTTCCCTTGGTAGCGTTTTTGTCCCTGGTTACTTTTTCTTTAGTGTTTGTCAACGTCTTCTTTTTTGTTTTTTTTTATTATTTAAAACGTATTTACCAACCAGAGTGACGTGAAATGTGTGAAAACGCCGAGGTACGAACTAAGCAGCACCTCCCGTGGACATGTTTTGTGTATTTTTTATTTTTTTTGTGTCGCACTACATGGAAGCGGGAGCCACGAGTGACGGCGAGCGGCGGAGACGGCGTCCGTGTCCCTCTGCGTGGACGGCAGCTGGCTCCAGTTAGCGCGTCGGATCCCGTTATCGCGCCGACGCTACGCAGAGCCGTGCCGTCTGACGCGCTCGGGCCGGCTCGCGGCGTCTCAGCCATGAACTGTGGGGCCCTGGGAGACCAAACACAAAGAGTATGGAGTGTCCCGCCCGCGGACTCCGACGGGTCCTGTTAGGACAGACGAAGCCTGGGCTTCGTCACTCCGTGAGGCCGCCCGCCGCACGGAGGGAGAAACCCAATACCGTTGAACAAAGACACCCGCTTAAAAGGCCTCTTAAAGACCCGCGAATGGATGGAATAAAAGGCTTACTTGTGAGTGAAGGAAATGACGACAGTCTAGGACAATAAGCGAAGTGAGCGACGGGGTTTGAGCTGCGATAAAGGAGGACAGATTGCTGGAAGTCGCCAGACTAAAGATTGTGCTCACATTGAAGTTACACCATTTAAAAAAAAAATTATAACCCCAAGTGATTTAATTAAAATGAAATAAAATAAATTAAAAATATAAAACATAAAATTAAAAAAAATATAAAATATATAATATAATATAAAATATAAAATAAAAAAATATAAAATAAAATAAAAATATAAAACATAAAATAAAAATATAAAACATAAAATAAAATAAAATAAATAAAAAAATATAAAATAAAATACAATAAAATAAAAAACAATATAAAACATAAAATAAAATAAAATATAAAATATATAATCTAATATAAAACATAAAATAAAAATATAAAACTCAAAATAAAATAAAATAAATAAAAAAATATAAAATAAAATATAATAAAATAAAAAACAATATAAAATATAAAATAAAACAAAGTATAAAATATATAATATAATATAAAATATAAAATAAAACTAAAACTAAAACTAAAAATTAAAATTAAAATAAAAAATAAAACTAATCAAACATAAAATAAAATAAAATAATTCTTGATGTTAAAAATACCATGTAGGATCAGCGAGTGCTGTACAATATCAAGTTATTGCCGTGGTGATAAACATCTGTTCAGGTTTTTCGTTTCCTCCAGTTCTTCATCCTCCTCCTACACTGGTCCCAAGACATCATCAGAATGAGGCGTTTTGTTATTTTATTTAGGCTCTTGTTTACCAGTCGCCCCATTTTTGTTCTTATTTCCGTCGCTGGAATTATTGAATTCGGCACTTACACTCTTTTTTTTCTTTGTTATTTGAGTTTGTATGTATGTTTTGATGATACTTGACCATGACCGGGACTCTGCACGACTGATTTAAATGAATTGAACTTTGGATCTTTTTTCTTTTGTCCTCTTCCAATGACTGAGTCTCTTTTGAGTTGAGCAATATTTATTTGTTTATGAGGCCGTAACAGCAATATTGCAATATTACTTTTTGTGTTTTGGAGCATTTTCATTAATTACTATTTTAATTTGCTAACTGCAAAAAGTAATATTCGGATATTCGATATATTATCAATCAGATGAAGTCGAACCCACAAGATAATTATGCATGTGTGGCAAGTGTAAGTGTTCATAAAGAACTCTGTCAGCATTTTCAAGCACAAACTGACAACTTTTTGTACATTTTGCCTGTTTGATTACACCACAATGTTTTTTTCCCAGCATGAAACCGACACATAAAAATGCACAAGTGCATGAGTGTTGCAGTTTTCCTGAATGTGTGAGTATCTCAACAACCCTATCTAAATTCCAGAGTGAATTTACAAGCTTCTTCAACACAGTTTAACATCCACACAAGAGCGACTCCAGATCTGGCGCCGCTTTGAACAGTGCTGCAGTACTCGCAGTGTTTCTGAACAATATGTCTATTGTTCACACAGAGAACATCAAGCCAGACAGGAAGTTGCCACACAAGAAGCATTATGAATAGGATAGCTGTGTTAAACTGCTCGCTCTCACTACATTATTCTATACGCGGCGGCTGCAAGAAAGTTGGGAGCACAAATGCACAAAAATCAAGTAAAAATGAATTTAAAAAAAAAAAAAAAACTGAACAGATAAACTTAACTCACCTTAATGGGAACTGAAGAGAGCATCAATCGGGGAAAATTCACACGTCACACCCTGCGCTCTGCCTCGCAGGGATTTTAACAACCTCCCACTTTAAATCCACAGGCATTCGCGTAAAATTCTTCCCACGGCTGCAACTGGAAGAAGAGAGTCCACTCCTCTGGGAGGACGTTTTACAAGATGTTGGAGTGTGTCTGTGGGAATTACTGCTCGTTCACTCAGAAGAGCATTTCTAAGGTCAGACACATGTTGGATGAGAAGGCCTGGCTCACAATTGCTGTTTTGCCTCATCGAAAAAAATATCACCGGGTTATTGCTGAGCTCACCAGCTCTGGGCTGAACAAACCCAATAATCCCCTCAAACTGACTCGCTGTATCTGTATAGAATAGTCTTTTGCAGTTTGAACGGTACGTCTGTACGCTACAGCTGAAAACACGTCAGAGCTCCTGAAATTATAAGTAAAGCAGAATGATTGTGCGTTGTCGTGATCATCGCCGATTCATCAAATCACTCGGACCGGAGAGTGGTCGAACCTTCAGAAGGTTGCAGGTTCAATTCCCCATCTGTACACATGTCAAAAGTGTCCTTGAGCGAGTCCTGGACGAGGCACCTTGCACGGCAGCTGCCTCCGTTGGTGTGTGAATGTTTGGGTGAACGCAATTAAGGTGGTGGAAAATTACTATACAAGTTAAATCCATTTACTGTTCATCCTAACAAATTATCACAAATAAGGTATAAATCGATGGCTGGCCAATAAATTAGTGTGAATTCCAGACGATTGAGCGCACCTGAATATATAAGTCACGCCCACCAAAAAAAAAAAAAGAGTTACGTGATTCACCTGAACGCATCACCCATGTGTTAGCGACATTAAGCTCTTGCGCCCGTAAATTTTTTTTTTAATTAACCAATGTTCAAACCGCAGGGTTGAAAGTGTGTGAAAAAAATATCGAGCAAAATATAACTATATATAAAAGAAATCTGCAGTACCAGGGGTCTATACTACCAGGGGTCTACAGTACCAAGGGTCTACAGTACTAGGGGTCTATAGTACCAGGGGTCTGCAGTACCAGGGGTCTACAGTACCAGGGGTCTGCAGATCCAGGGGTCTACAGTACCAGGGGTCTGCAGATTCAGGGGTCTATAGTACCAGGGGTCTACAGTACCAGCGACGCTCGTCATGAAGCCGTCACGAGGAAAGGAGGAGCATTAACGGGAACAAATGAGGGGAAAAGTTGAAACCGGAATGACTTATTCATGTTCAACCTGATGGGACTTTTCAAGGACCTTCAATAACTCATCCCACAGTGCGAGTTACATTTTTTTTTTTTTTTTTTTTAACATCCATCCGCTTGAATGCTAAAAGGCGGAAAGACGGAAGAGAAACCGACCGGCGCAGATTACCGTAATTTGAATTTCTTCGCGGTGGAGAACGGAACGATCAGACGTCACGTAATGGCGCCACTTTGCTGCCCGCCCGAGTTTCTCCTCTGCTCCGACATTCGCTAAACAAATTTTCCACCCCCACCCCCACCCCATGTTTGCAAGGTCATTTACCTCCCTGGCTGCAGCCGCCCCGGACAATGGCGAGCGGCACAATGTCGGCTGATTAAACGCTCGGGCTGATTATTCCTGCCGCGTGGTGATTGTGACGCCTGAACGGCGTTTGCCGCGTGTTTCACACAATCACCGGTGAATATTTCGATTACAGGTTTTCAAGGCCCCCGGGCGCATTGTCCCCGATCGGAGGTTACATAATGAAGAGAGTGCCGTTCGAGGTCCCGGATGGATAAAGTGCAGCCGCTACAGAAGGTGAACTGCATTATTCAAATGTTTTACTTTTGTTTTTTTTTAACATCCAAAAGGCCGTTGTTGTTAGTTCTCGCTTGTCAGAAGTGAGCCAGGACGAATACAGGGGGGGGGGGGGGGGGGGGAAACAAGCGATCGCTTTAGGAAAGCCTCCCCCCCCCCAAAAAAAGTTTGTTTTCTTCAACATGAAATCAGTCATATGAGGAAAAAGTTCCCACAGTGATGAGTTCTGCTGTCAAAGACGAGCAGCTTTAATCTCTCAGCAGCAAGAGTCGAGTCAAGGCTGATGGGCGCAGCAGATTAAAAAAAAAAAAAAATCTGCTCGACACTGCATTCCATTGCTCGAAGCCAAAAAACACAACATTTCGGGAGGTTGTGTTGTATATTATCCGCCGCAGCACCTGTCCGGCGTTGCTTCCAGTGAAGCGGAGAGCTTTGAGTTATAGTCTGTTTTGACGTGGGGCAAGATGGCCGCAGAATCTGTTACCGGCAGACACAGTTGGAAAACGCTGTCGAGCCGAGCGGGACGGGAGTCCAGAGGCCTTCTGGGGCGGGGATTCAAACCCTCAACTTACAGTTAGAAAGATGTAAAAGAAAGGCTTTCGGTCGGTTAAAACATGGAAACTCGTGTGCCTTGCCCAAGGACGCTCTCGTGTCACCACTTTTTTTCAGTGACGATTAATCTAATGTGTTATTATTCCCAACCGGAATAAAGGAAGAGGACTTTCTTGTCTGACCCGCCCCCATTCTCCGCTCTCAGCCAATCACAGGCCAACCAGCTCTGACATCATCAAACCTTAACGCTGCAACAAGAACACAACTGCAGAGACGTTACGCTAATTTGTTTGGTAATTTTCCTGAGTAAAAAGTATATTTGGAATTAAGCCCCGCCCCTTTTTACAATCAATCAATCAATCAGATACTTTATTTGTCCCGATTAAAAGGTCGCATCGAGCCGGCAATGCAAATAGATAAATAGATAAATACATAAATAATGCAACAACTGGCTACAGATACATCACAGGGTAAATAAATACCAGTAATAGTAAGAATTGGACAATAAAACTGTGACTCGCATACAAATACAACAAAGAATGAAGGTCAAAGGTCAAAATATGTATCGGCATGGTCACATAACGCAACGCCTTTCACAATAAAACAACGAGTCCAATTTATGTGAAGTGATACTTGAGACACGTAAACTCAAAACAATTTCCAGATGATGACAAATTGTTATAATCCTGAATAAAAAGTACGACATCCAGATACATGTGACTGAGGTTTTTTTTTTTTTTCGCAAATATAATATCTGATTTCCTTTAATATGTACATTTCAGAATAGACTGGCGAATCCTTGCAGTTACAAAAGGATCAAAAGAAGGAAAGACTTTGACATTTGTCCATATCTGCAGTTTAACATGTGACGTTTGACTTGTTGGGCCTCCAACTGGAATCAGTTTGACCCCCCTGCTGTAATCAATAGATGAACCATTGCATGGGCGGTCGCCATGGTGATCCTTGTTGACGTTTGCGTTTTAAGCTTTATTTTCAGTGTTAGCGCTTCGGCTGGGTCACGTCTCCGGCATGAACCACGATCCAGGTGAGTCTGGAGCCTTTTTACATGCGATTTGGTAAAAAAAAAAAAAAAAGAATATTTTAAAGTGCTATACAACACGAAGGTCAGAGCGGAACTTGACGAGGAAGACGGAGCTCAAGAGACTAAATCGGTAATGGGGAATCGCACAGGCGGCTGCTCGGAATATCAACTACATTTGTGTAGGACGTCAGTGGGAGTAAATAACAGCTGACGACGACAAATGTGAGTGGACGCTGACTCAGCATCGGAGACGACAGCGACACCGTGGGAGATAATTCCTGTCTGTCCTTCCAAATAGCTTGTCATCTTAGCCCCCATCGCGCCACATGCAGAGCGCCCGGGTCCTTGTGATGTGGGACGCTCTGCCGGTCTGGATGAGTGTCCACGTCCGTCCGTCCCCCCCCCCCCCCCCGAACGAGCCGGGACTCCGGTGGATCCTGCCGAGGCTCTGGGCCCAGGAGGAGACGCGTGGGAGACGAGCGGGAGCGAGGTAATGAATGGGTTCGCGCCTCCGGAAATAGCCGTCCACTTAATTGCCCGTTTATAAAGAGACACTTTGTGAAGGACGAGCGAGACGCACGCTAAGTGAGCTAAGTGTCCACTTTGACCAGATTTCACATGGATTTGCCTCGAGACTCGAATTTTACTGTTGCAGGAGACTGAAAACATTTACAGACGGTTGTGTGATGTATAGTCTTTTATATATATATATATATATATATATATATATATATATATTTTAAATCTTTAGTTATTATGCTCAAGTTTTGCTTATATATTTTTCTTCTGTTTGCTAATTTATAGTGAAGGTTGTTTCTCTACAAGAAAGGAATGGAAATAATAATTAGGGCAGTGACAGGAACACATATATATATATATATATATATACACATACATATATATATATATATATATATATATACACATACATATATATATATATATATATATATATACACATACATATATATATATACACATACATATATATATATATATATATACACACATATATATATATATATATATATATATATATATATATGTGCGTGTGTGTGTGTGTGTTTTCTGTTAATCTCACCTGTATAAAGAATATATTGATATGTATATTGTACAAAAAAATTTACATTTCTTAATGGGATTAGGTTTTGTGGAATTAATAACAATAATAATAATAATAATAAATAATAATGGTTTATTTCTTCTCATTCATTTTCAAATATTCATCTTATTATGTTTTTCTTGATTTATTTTTATATTATTATGACAGCTGTTGTTTTTTGGAGAGGAAAACTTTGTTGTTTCCTTTGTGCCTTGATATTGGAAATACTCTAAATAAACATTCCAAATAAAAATAATGAAAAACAATTTTAAAAAGTGGAGAAAGTAAACAAAAAGAGGGTTAACGCACCAGAGAAGACCTAATAACTGGTCAGTCTGGACACTATTGCATCACCATTGTGATTTTCTTCACAATTATTATGATTTTAGGTTAAATGTTCAATATTAGCCATGTTTGTTTTTAAATCCTCAATTTTCTCCATATTTCTTTCCTTCTTTGATATATACTAAATAACTAATTTGTGGTTTTTTTTAATAATGTTGCAGCCTCGTTTCCCCCCAGCGAGTGTTTTTGTCGTGGCCTTTATGTCCTTCCTCTTTTGGGGGATTTCGGTAAATGACTTTGAGGCGTCCCAAACGTTGCCCGCTCGTGTCCTGCATCCGTTTCCCCACAGCCCACAATTTTAAAGAAGCCATTTACCTCTTGAAACAACCCGACACCAGAGCAGCTTGGTTTGGTTTTTCAAATAAAAATCATGGTTTCGGATGAAGGAAGAGGAAAGAAGAAGAAGAAAAAAACCCCAAACTGTTACTTTAACTACATGTGCCTTTCAACTACTTCCCTTTTCCAGGGTTTCACGCTAGATTTGGCTCAAGTTTTGCCAGATGCCGTTCCTGAAGGGTTCCGAGCCGCCGGGTTCCGCAGACCTGAAGGCAAACGAGGGAACGATCCCGCCGCACAGTAGCTTTGTGGATGTAAGCTTGTTTTTTTTATTTCGTTTTTGGATGACTGATAACAGTAATGATCTTAAATAGACTCACAGCTGTACATCATCTTTGACCCCCCCCTACACACACACACACACACACACACACACACACACTAACCACAAAGCAGACTCATGATGAATTCCCCTTCTGATGTTGCATGATTTTTTTATTTTTTTTTTTCCTTTCCCCCGACTCACCTGCTTTCTGTAAAGTTCTATGGAAGTCTGGGGTTTTCCGGCCATTGAGCCATTTTCTTTCTTTCTTTTTTTTTTTTTTAAGATGTCACATTGAGCAACATCAGATTATGTGTCAGAGCTTCCGTGGACGATAACGGCGTTCAGAGGGGAAACAACGTTTTTTTTTTTAAGCAGCTCTTGTTAACACAGCTGCGCGTCATTCTGACCCCACCACCACCCAAAAAGTTAAAATGTGAAACTCTGTAGCCTCTATTAACAATATAAAGTCGTTCTCATCAAAGTTTTATCAACAGGAATCCAGTAAATCCAGAAAGCAAGGACTTTTTTTTAATAGTGCCTCCCTCAGTGTGAAACCTGGACCTGATGGATGAAGAGCTGAGATCCTGGTTTTCAAAAACTTCTCCATCACTGTCACTGACACAGTACTTTGATACAAGATGGTAGCAGGAGGTGGAGATGAACCACACTGACGTCTGTCACTTTACATTTCACCGGCAAAGTTCTGTGCTGCCCTCTAGTGGTGAAGAGTATTTATACATGATTACTCTGCAACACACTGTCGCTGTGAGAGCAAATGTTTTTTTTTGAAAAAAATGGTGAAATTGGATAATTTCCCACGGCTCAGCTGACGAGATCTCGCGGAAACACCAGTGTGGTTGAAAAACTCTGCTTTAGTGGACTCTGATGTAAAGAGTCTTCCAGTCCGTCTGGACACTGTCGCTCACTGGTTTGAAGTTTACTCAATGGCGCCTTTGTAATCCAATTACTCCTCTCTCAAATGTAGCTTCAATTTTAAAGCGATTTATTTTGGTGGGCTGAAATTACACACTACAGGCGTGGATGGACATACGAGCAGTTTGGGAATATAAAGCGTCAGTTTTTTTCTTTCGTAGCAGAAAGAAAAAGCTCTGCCTTCAGTAAAACAGGCCGCGGAAACTGCTTTACTGCTCCTGGTGGTGGTAGCTTGAAGTAATGACACTTAAATATTTGACATTCTTGGATGAAATGTGCTTCCTGTGTCGGTATACGGTGGTTTTTAAGCGAGGTGATCCGACGTCAAAATGAAAAGATCATCCGTTTTAAAAGGGACACCATATCGTAGAGCTGGCAAATGGAAAAATGTTGACCACAACACACACTGATGTTGCTGACGAAGTAACTTCAGCCTCGTTTGGTATTTTCTGCACTGAAAATTTCCAGGAAAAAAAAAAAAATGTATTTAAAAAAAAATGAAAATAAAAGATTGGAGGTGGCTTCATGTGATTTGCAAAACTAAAGTTAAGAATTAAGAAACCTGGATCGTGACGCCAATTTACTGAAGAGCAGTGCTGCTCCGGATGAATGTTCAAAATCGTTCCGTTTGTCGATGTCAAACAAAAACATGATATTACACGGTGCCACGTTTATATTCTGAATGAACAGTTTTCCTCCTGCCGAGCTTCCCTCATTGGCCGAGTGTGAAAGTTGAAAATAAATGGAGGAACATGAATCAGTGTGAAGCGAACATCCTGAAACTGATGGATAACCGACAAGTTCTTACTCATTAGACTCGTGGTTTTCTGTCAGAGCTCATTTTCTCGCTTCAATTTGTCCTTTTTTATGTTTAATTCACGAGCTTTACTGGCGACACTGGCCCTGATTCACTCCATGTCTGTTGAGTAGATATCGAGGGAAAGAGTGGAAGGTTTTGTTTTTTTGGTTTTTTTGAACAATCCTTCCTTGCTTCACTTCCTGGTTCGGTTCATGCAATTTAAATTAAATGACTTCTCTAATTAAAACAGCCTTCTCCACTTCTGTGATCTCGGCGATGAAGCCGAACGCTGGTGGAAGCGTCCACCGCCTCGACGTATAAGAGCAGTGGACAATTAAAGTCCTAGTGAAATGAAGATTCCACCTCCAAAACACTCTGGTTGTCCCTTCGAGGATCATTTTCCTGCTAACTGGCTGAAGGGTAAAATGTTAAAACGCGGCAATCTGTGAGAAAATAGCCGATAAACGGCGCTATTTCCTCTGCTGGGCGGAGCTTCTGACAATAACAGAGTGACATCACGAGTTGTGCACACGCCCAAGTTGTGTTTACATTATGGAGGATCAGAGTTTTGACCACGAAGAGGCTGAATTGAACCAGATTTCATCATCGTGGTCATTTCAAACCCAGTGATTGATGAAGAAGACCCAGAAGGTGGTTCTGCCATCGGTGACCCCGTCTGGAACATGTTTGAGGAAGCAGAAGACGCTTCGTCCTCCATTCGTCCTCGTCTCCTCGCCTCAGCAGCCGCCACTTTTCACCTTTGAGGCTTTGAGGCTCCTGACTTTCGGCAGAACGACCGGCTTCCTGGATCCAACACGTCCAAGAGCTTTTCCGACTGTGGAATCACCGGAGATGAGTCCAGGTGTTACTTGATCGTCGACTAGCCGCCCGAGCTAGTGGCTAGCCGCGCGAGCTAACGGCTAGCCGCTCCCGCTAGCCCGTGCTCCTTTTCTCCTCTCTTGGTCTCTTCCAGGCTCAATCTTTCGTCAAGGCTCATAAAACACCGACTATAACTTCAAAACACTGTAAAAACTTGGATATTTAAGAGGAAACAAGCCGATATAAACACAACAGATGGAGATCTGCACAACTCGTGACGTCACGCCCACGAAGAAGAAGGATTCCCCCGATTTCCTCGGCTGGAGATTCATAATTCAAATAACTTTGTTATGCGAGAACAGCGGTGGGGCAGAGTCGGAGGAACCATACAAGTAGTACCACAACTATCGTTTTTTGCAAAGCAGTACATTTCACTAGGCCTTTAAGTCGCCAGCTTTTCTGGTCTTTCACGCTTTTCTCCCCGTACCTTCCAGCATCTGAGAGAAAAACAAAGTGTTTTGGGCGGAAGAGGTTTGAGCGTTGGTCGAAGCACTCCAGGCTCGTTCGAGCGTCGCTTACGAGCGCGTCGCTCCAGCCCAATCAGGATCCATCATCCCGTCCATCTGTCCCTGTTGACGTTCTCCCATATTGTCGTCTGCGCGCGGCAGATTTTCATTCCGCCGTCCCGAGTCGGGTTCGCTCCGCGCTGCCGGCAGCATTATCTCGCATCCTGTCGGAGAAGAAACGCCGGAGCGGTGATGAATCACTCGTCAGCGAGCCTTCAGGAACCAGATGGAGGTCGCAGATTCCTCCGCGGCGTCGCATGAAAATCAGGAAAAGTTGAAAATTGTTTCCTTTGGAATAAAGTAAGGGGATAATTGTTTAAAAAAAGACGAGAGACTCTTAAAAACGGCTCCCCGGCCACACACAGGGGAAACTGAAAAATATCTTTCCCATCATTCATAATGGATTGTTTTAAGCGTCCGTCTGTAAAGAAGCTGAACAAACCGAAGGGCGTGTGGAGAGTCGCACTCTGCACTTCACACTGGCTTTCATCTATTGTAAGTTATATACTATTTCAGGACTCTTTGAATTGTTCAGCTTAGTTAAACTTTGCCCCTTTGAATGTACTAAAGTTTAATCAATCAATGTTTATTTATTTATTGTTTATTTACAACGCTCAAGGTGACCAAAAGTGTTTTTCCAGTAAAATGAGAAAGAAAAGAATTAAAAGAGAAGAGTAAAAACAGGCACTGTAATGAAATTGAATCAAAATGAATAAAGATAGACTGTCTTTTAATACATATTAATATGGGGACATTTTATTTTATTCTTTGATGTTTTCTGTGTTCATATTGTGCAAAATTCAGTTTCTAATGGTTTTCCAACATTAATATGTATAACCATACCTGGAAAAGTGAAGAAAGTGTGTCCTCTCTCTCCTTGGCTTGTTTCAGTTTTTAAAAGTGTTGCTCCAAGCAGCCAATCAGAAATCAAACCCTATATAGTGTCATCGGGGGGTTTAGCCAATCACAATCAAGGTAGGCTCCTCCCCCCTTTGACTCCTCCCACAATTAGTTAGCTCTGCTCTGGCACATGGTGCCACGAGAGGAAGTACTTCCACCATCTTTCCATAGATGGGCATGTGTGTGGGCGGAGCCAGTGCAGCTCACACAAGACACAGCAGATTCTGAATGCAGCTCCTAGGATCCGATATTCAAATGGAGGGAAAATCAATGAACAGCAGGATTTTGGGGCGAAATAAACTTTGAATACAACGTTTGCTTGAGGGTCGCTGGCCGAGGTTCCTCCATCGGAAACGATCAAGCACAGCAAGTCAATGGCGAATAAATCCCATCGTACCAAATTCAACGTTTGGACGAACTTGTCAACACGCAACCCGAACAAATCTTCAAACGCAAGTTTCCAGCTGCGTCCAATCAGCTGGAAACGGTTCGGTAGTAACTGTCCCGCGAGTTTAAAGTAAAAAATTTTTTGTTGTACCAATCAGCAATCTGCCGTCAATTTTTCTGACCATAATCAACACGCGGTTGTGACCTTCGTCGAAGAAACACGTTGACGACTCGACATTGTTGAGAAATGAAACCTTGGCCAGTGTGAATTCTAGTGCTTACGCTGCTCCTTATGATTTTTATGCATTTACAACCACACACACACACACACACACACACACACACACACACACACACACACAGGCACCTTGATATTCCACCGAAAACTGCCTCCAATGTAATTTGTGCAGAGGTAGTGACCCATGAAATGATGCCAAGTCTGCCTCCTCTCCTCAGCCCCGACGTAAAAGCAGCAGATTGCCTCATTCAAGCTTGCAATATTAACCCTTCGCCCACCTCTTTAATGGCGTCGCCGCCGCCACACAATGCCCCCAACGAGAGCTGGAAGCGGGGTCCGCTAAAAGCCCCCGGCTCGCTTTTTCTACACTCGTGCTTTGAAGTTCAGCTCATATCGCGCGTGTGTGTGTGTGTGTGTGTGTGTGTTTGTGTGTGTTGATGTGTGCTGCAACTGGTTTGGTTCAAAGATAGCATTGAGAAAGATAATCCTCTCCGGGGGAGGGGGGGGGGGAGGGGGGGGACTCTCACTCCGCCAACTGAGGGGGAAAACTTTCTTAATGTTATCATCTTCATGAGAAGAAGCATAAGAAAAAGAAAGAAGAAAAAAAAAAACGCTCTGCAAATGTCTGTCAGTGAAAATGGAGGCTATCTCACCTGTCACCGCGGTAAGCACTATCTTGAAGATAAAGGGATTAGAGGATTGCGGGGAGATACTTGAAGAGATGTGGGCTGTATAAATACGGATTTGCGCACTCGCCAAGAGGTTTTCATATAGCGGGGGGGGGGGGGGGGGGGGGGGGGGGAGCACGCGGCGCTTTCCAGAGCGAGAGGTAATCTCGTGAAATGTCAGAGCGATTCATCCCGTATCTTCCAACAATCAGCCGGCGCTTTCACACAATCAATATTGCGAAATCCGGAGAAAGGCACGTCGCACGGCTCCGTCTGGAAAGCGCAGCGCTCAAACGGGCCCAATATTGATGAGCAGACCAGTGGAAAAAGAAAAAAAAGAGTCATTACGTCAGAGTGTAGTGTTTTACAGTGCGTTTGGGCGTCCGCTTTAATCGCAGGTACCGTATTTTCCGCACTATAAGGCGCACCGGATTATAAGGCGCATGGAATAGACCAGTGGTCGGCAACCTTTATAGCTCAAAGCCATTAGGTTACATTTTCCACTGATTCTAACACGCAGAGAGGTGCACACGCTTTATTTTGATAGTCCTACCTGCAGTCTATGCCAGGAGGACACTACACACTAAACCTTCTTCACTGCTGGTTGACAACTTACAACTACCGGTAATAAACTAAACTACATGAACTAAGCAACAAAAACACAACACAACACAATTATTACCGACACCACAAACCAAATAGAACCCCCAATAATTGCATTTAAAACACCACAAACAGCTGCAATGAATTATGGGAGTTTCTATCGGCTGCACTGAGGAGCTCAGGATGAATTTGTCGCGACAAATTCATGTTTTGTGTTGTTGGAGGTTATTGTGGGTTGTTGTTGGGCTTGGTGTTGTGTTGATTGTGTTTATGTGTTTTTGTTCCCCAGTTTAGGGAGTCATTATTTCATCTAGTTTATTTTGGTTTGTTAGAATGTTGGTGTGCAACCATGAGTGATGAATGTGTTGTGTGGAGTGTCGTCCGCTCTGAAGATCCGGTTGAGAAGTTAGAGTTGTCAAAATAAAAGCTTCTGGTTGTTCAGCTGTCAAATAGCAGTCTGGAGTAGAGCAATTCTTCCATATATAAGGCGCACTGGCAGCTTTTGAGAAAATTTGAGGTATTTAGGTGCCTTATAGTGCGGAAAATACGGTAATGTGAAATAAAGTGATCGGAATGAAAAGGCGCCTGTCCTCGAGGCCGAACGCCGTATCGAGCAGCGACGAAAGCAACGCAGTTCATCTTAGGATCGACAATCCCGAGATATAAACAGCGACAATGAGTGGATGCAAGAGTAGAAATACTTCAAGTAGAACCCACAAATGGGATCAGTTCATCAACAGGAAGCTCCCAACCCAGCCGTGGAGTGTGTGAAAGGATTCTAATAACATGCGAGTCTGATTAAAGCTGCTCCAGTTAATAATACGTCAAACAGTGGAGCCTCGTCCCTTTTGGCCAAAAAATAAATAAAAAATGACCGCGACATTCTTACCAACTGAAATGCGTCTTTTCAATTTTTTTCTAAAAAACATTAAGTAATTTGAGTTTTATCGGTATCGCCCATAATATTAGTTATTAACCACCCAGTGTGTGCGTCAGTTCATAGTGCAGACAGGAAGTATCACCAAGATGCAAAAGCAAGACAAGTTTAAGTATCACACGTATAATACGCAATGAAATACTTCTGTTTCTGCACCGAAAAAAAAGTTTTTATAAGAAAATTATGAACAATTTTCATTTAGAACGCAAATAAAGAAAATCGCACACTATATTATGAAATTAATAATAATAATGATAAATATGGATAAATATAGGTGGACCAGTGTCAAACAGTGGAAGTAAACAACATATAAAAGGGAAATTGTTGGGTCTATTTTTCTGGGTTCAGCAGGCGGACAGCCTGAGGGATGAAGCTCCTCCTCATCCTCCCTGCGTTTGATACCAGGTAGGGGGGCAACGCCGCCCTGCTGGCGGCAGAGAGAAACCGTCTGCAGCCACTCGGAATCTTCCCGGCCTTTAACCTGCATTGTTTGTAGTAAACGGGGGGGGGGGGGGAGTCGGTTCTGTTCTGGAGACCACCCCACCCCCGTCAGATCCAGGAAGTCCTGCTGTTGCTCCTCCAGGTGACGATACTCCCGTCCAAAACACTCAACATCGCAGGTGTAAAAGTCTCCGAGCCCCTTGAGAGGGAGCTTAAAGCCCCTCGGTTGCCGTGGAGCTTCCTTCACCAGGGTGTCGCTTTAAAGCTTTAGAAATAAAAGCGACGGACGGTTTCCCAGGCGGTAAAGGTTCTTTTTTTTTGCACCAGCTGAATCCCGAACCGAAAGTCTCGTACGTCAACAATGAGGCATGCTACATTTTTCACGTGCGTTACGGAGACGTCAGGTGGAGTTGCCAGGTGATAATCCCAGGTTTCGCTTCCGTCTGCTAAATCCAGCTCTCAATAGGAGGCCAAAAGGAACGGCCGCGCAAACTCCTCATTTTGTCGGCATTATTGAGCAAGCTGTGAAAATTCTCTCGCGTTATTGAAGAGTGTCGGTTTCCTGCTGTTCGGATGTTTAATACTTTCCCCCGGGGCTTTGACATCTGAAAAGTGAAAGGCTTGATTCTTTCTTCTTCTTCTCTTATCCGAGACAGAAACACATGCTTCATGTATGTTTGTAATAGCGGGAAACAGAGAAGACAATAGTTGCAGACTCGCTCCGTTCAGTCGAAAGCTTTGATGTTCCTTGGAGATAAGAGCTTCAAAGGGAAAACCGCGTCTGAAACGTTGCTTAAAGACGGGAAGAGACAACAAAAACAATGCGGCACAATCCAAACTCAATCAGCGTCAGAGTGCATCTGCTGTCCGCGTGCATTCCGTATTCATGGCTTTTCCATCAGCTGAAGTGCTTTCGTGGCCTCCAGCTTTAATTTTAATCATGTTTCAATTACCTCAAAACTCCCTGCATATGAATTTGTTCCATAAAAACAAGGCTGCGATATCGCTGGACAACCAAAAGTCTTGTGCCTAATGCATGCCGTAAACAATAAATCATCGGGGCACCGGCGGTCTAATGTGATTATCGCTTTGGGGGATTATTTCTTGGCTCGCCCGCTCTTTAAGGAAGGTCAATGCGTCCCAGTAAGGCTGCAAAAATTCTCAATAAAGTGGCGCGATAATAGTATAAAAGGTGACTAATTAAAAAGAAGTAAAAAATTAATGCACAATGAATAAATGCGCCATTATGGCTGTGGAGTGGTACGCTAAAGACACGAGAGGAGAGGCGAGATATTCAACGGTAGTTGATGCAGAGGAGAAGGGGAAGTCTTAAGAAAACAAAGTGCAAACAAAAGCAGATGGAGGCAAGAATGCGGAATGATGAGGGGGGGAAGAGGCAACAGATGCTGATGGATGCTTGAGCTCCTGGCAGCTTCTGGAGTCTTGGTTTATCGCCTCCTCGCCAAGACGCGACGCTGCCGGATGTGGCGGGTCCGGTCCGAGAGTTTGTTCTCAAATTCACTTTTCCAGCAGTAATAATCGTCCCAATTCTTGGAACGACGACCCAGAAGTGTAGAAAGTGTGTCCTCTCTCTCTCCTGGCTAGTTCCAGGTTTTAAAAAGTGTGTTGCTCCAAGCAGCCAATCAGAAATCAAACCCTATATAGTGTCCTCGGGGGGTTTTAGCCAATCACAATCAAGGTAGGTTCCTCCCCCCCTTTGACTCCTCCCACGATCGGGCAGCTCTGCTCTGGCACATGGCGCCACGAGAGGAAGTACTTCCTTCCTCTTCCCATAGATGGGAAAGTGTGTGGGCGGAGCCAGTCCAGCTCACACAAGACACAGCAGATCCTGAATGCAGCTCCTGTGATCCGATAGTCTAATGGAGGGAAAATCAAGGAAAAGCTGGAAATTGGGTGCGATAAACTTTGACCTCTTTAAGACCTCAGGACGTTTATGGAAGATGAATCTGAATACACGCTGCAAGGACAATGCTACATGCTAAATGCTAACGTCCAGAGTCCGGCGGCAAATCTGACAAGTTATTGAAATTTGAGATTAAAGTTTTTAAAGATTCCTAAAACACATATTATTTAAAATATTTCTCCGCAAGTTGTGCCTCACGTTCAGATTTGTTTCCTGTCGCGGCTAATAAATAAGGTTTTGAACACAAGGCGAGAAACAGTTTAATTAATTAAGACAAAAAAATCAATTCATTACATGTCTAAGGAATAAATAAAAAATGCAAATATCATTTAATTTGACTGCATTTGTAAGCCACTGGTTAAATTCACTTGGATATTGGCTGAATACATCACCACACAACTTCTGATTAGAGAAACCATCCTGGGGTTCGGTTTCCGTTTTTTCTTTTCTTTCTGTCTCTCTCTGTGCAGAAACCAGACTGCTTAATTGGTCACAGCGTGAGCTTTTTGAAGGGAGGGGGGGGGGGGGTGGTGGAAGCTGGAAATCTGTGAAAATTCATGCTAAGAACAGTAAGTAGGTGTTAATTAAAGCGCGCGCTGCCATGCTTTAATTAAATTGTTGTTCTGTTGAGAGGAAAGGGAAAAAAATAAATAAATAAATGTAAAAAAAATCAGACGACAGCGGAACTCTGATGAGCTTCCGACTGGTCCAGCATGTTTACTCCAGACTTCTCCCGGAGCATGCTGGGAAAGCATCCAGCCTCCCCCGTGTGACCCTGAAAACAATATAATGGGGCCAGTAAATGATTGGATCCATTTGGCTTCGGGAAGCTGAAACGCCCCACCTCCCACCTTTTTGTTGTTGTTGTTGTTGTTGGTTGCTTTTATTTGTTCTCCATCTTTTAAATTTCCAACCCCCACAGAGTCACGTTGGATGGAGCGAAAGTGAAACGCTCAAATTAAAAATCGGGAGTTGCGAGATTTTCACTTCTCAAAGTAAAACGTCGGGGCGTATTTTGACGTGGCATTTTCATTTGAAAGGTCACTTTGTAAGCTACACTTTTTCTCCCCCCCCCCGCCAATGAACCAGAGTTATCTTGTATCTTCATCCAGATCTGCTCTTTCATTCACTCGGGAACAAAAAAAAAAAAAACCCCAGAAACACAGAAATTATAGTGGAAAGAGTTCCACCTTTATAAGATGAAAGAGTTCCACCTTTATAAGATAAAAGGCTCTTTGTTCCACCACTAAAGCAATATTTATTTAATTTTTTTTGGTCCCAATCTCCAGCTCGTAATGTCACAGGGAAAAGAAATATAATTACAGACAGTCGATGCAAGCTGGCTAATGTTCCTACTTTATCCCAATGTGATCAGTGCGTTTGCTTTGCATGGCCATTAGGCCGTCGCGTTGTAAACATATGCAAAATACGCTTTGCAGACGTGAACCGGAGATGCACTCCTAATGGAAAGGCGAGATTTTTGCAGCAGTGCTGATGCACGCAGGGTGCTTATTATGTCATCAGCGTAATTCACTCGAGGTGCACGCTGGCGGTTTTTTTTCCTTACAGGTGTACACAGATACTCAGAGCTGTAGAGTGAAACCTGCACAGGAAGTGAAGAAAACGGCTCCCTGCTACTGCTGCTGGGTGAAATTATTACATTAAAAGAACGCATTGAAAGGCCTTTTTACTGTTGTAATGTATAAATGCACCCGGTCCTCATGGAGAGAAGAAATTAGAAGGTGCATTTTGTGCAGAAGGCAGAATGATTATTAAAACATATTTATATAAGGAAGGAGGGTAAAAGGCTTTCTGAACTGAGTCATGCAAGGTCAATGTAATGAAGACAGATTAAAAAGATGCAATGTAAAATCATAACTGTAAACACGCTTTAAAAATCACTTTTAAACTCAACTTCACTTTTAATGAATAATATATCAAAGTTACTGAGCAGTTGTACGCGATCTGGATGTTAGAGGAGGAAGATGCTCTATAATCTGGATGTCAGAGGAAGATGCTCTATAATCTGGATGTTGGACGAGGAAGATGCTCTATAATCTGGATGCTAGAGGAGGAAGATGCTCTATGATCTGATGTTAGAGGAGGAAGATGCTCTATAATCTGGATGTTGGACGAGGAAGGTGCTCTATAATCTGGATGTTAGAGGAAGACGGTGCTCTATGATCTGATGTTAGAGGAGGAAGATGCTCTATAATCTGGATGTTAGGGGGAGAAGATGATCTATAATCTGGATGTTGGACGAGGAAGATGCTCTATAATCTGGATGTCAGAGGAGGAAGATGCTCTATAATCTGGATGTTAGAGGAGGAAGATGCTCTATAATCTGGATGTTGGACGAGGAAGATGCTCTATAATCTGGATGTCAGAGGAGGAAGATCCTCTATAATCTGGATGTTAGAGGAGGAAGATGCTCTATAATCTGGATGTCAGAGGAAGATGCTCTATAATCTGGATGTTAGAGGAGGAAGATGCTCTATGATCTGGATGTTGGACGAGGAAGATGCTCTATAATCTGGATGTCAGAGGAGGAAGATCCTCTATAATCTGGATGTTAGAGGAGGAAGATGCTCTATAATCTGGATGTCAGAGGAAGATGCTCTATAATCTGGATGTTAGAGGAGGAATATGCTCTATGATCTGGATGTTAGAGGAGGAAGATGCTCTATAATCTGGATGTTAGAGGAGGAAGATGCTCTATAATCTGGACGTTAGAGGAGGAAGATGCTCTATAATCTGGATGTTAGCATCTCTTAAAACAAATGTCATGAACTGGAAGAAGCAGCAAGAAACCAGCTGAAGTAAGAAGATGTAAAAAGACACACGCGGCTCTAATGGAAGCCTTTTAGTGAGACGACTGCCGGCGTGTCAGTGAACGTTACTCACACTGGGAGGGACACAAATGTAGAATCCATCATGGAAACGGGAATTCAGGGAAAGTTAATAACTGCCGAGTCGACAACATACTAGCGGGACGAAGTGACTGGGACTTGATAGATGTGCCGCTCTCGGGATCACATTGTGGGAAATATTCCCGCGATAACAGATCAATGTAAACATAAAACACGAACAAAACACCATCATTGTCACCGTAAATCCACGAATACGGAACAAAATAAATCACATCAGTCTTAAAAAAAAAAAAAACACACCAAAACGACTTGAAATAGACGTAATTACTGTAACATTTTTGAATAAAAGGAACCACTAGAAATGAACTGCTGGACTTTTTTACTGTGGCGATAAAAAGATGCAACATTCAGAATAAAGGTTCTTATATGAAAAGATGAATATCGGTTTGATTTTAAAGCCGAATTAAAGAGTTGAGGCTCGCCGACGTACATTAGATTCTTGAGGAGTCCCTAACCGATCCGGGTCCTTTCTCCTCGTCAGGGTCCATCTGCATGGGGGCTAATTAGCGGGGCGGTTAGGTGGGGGAGGGGGGAGGGGGGGGTTGCATGCTAATGCAACCGTGCCCCCTCTCCGAATCGCTCCATTGATCTTACGTCCCAGATATTTCCACGGACAGAAATTCTCCCACCGCGACGTCGATAACACAACTGTACGCATTATGTGTAATGGCGTGATGTTGATGAGGAAGCTATTGGCGTTTTATTAAATGGGCGCTGCCGGAGGGAGTCGCTGGGTGGGGGAGGGGTGGGGGGGGAGGGTGGGGGGAGTGAGCGTTTAATGCAGGCCAAGTGTTTTGTTTCCTCGGGTCGGTGCGATAATCTCAGAGGCTTTTCCTGCAGGAGAGTTGTGCTGACGGACGGGTATCGGCAGTACCGGACCCGACCTTATCGTGTAACAACAGAATTTGACCGCTGGGGGGGTGGGGGGGCATTGATTCACGGTTCGGCCGTGACGCTTCCAAATCGACGTCTTACTCTCGGCCACATCAAACCGCCATAAGGTTGCGCGGGGGAAAAGGGCGCTCGATACCTCGCAAAGCTCCTCCAAAGCCTAAACAAACTTTGTTTACACCCGGAGGGGTGGGGGCTTTTTTTTTTTTACCCCCCTCTTTAATCACTGCTCCGTTACAAGGTGCGCTTCCGTCATTAAGTGAATTAACGGTTGAGAAACGGCGAGTGGGATACCGCTGGCGTCACACGAAGCCACATCAGGGAGACGCAGATGGCGGCGGGGGCATCAGTGGGAAGGGAGATGACTCACGGTAGGGGGGGGGGGGGGGGGGGGGGACCGGGGGGAGGGGGCAGGAGGGATGGAAATGGACCGAGTCCTCGCTCAGGGAGCTGGGGACCAGGCGGGGGAGACGGAAGGGGGGGGGGATAGCTGAGGTCAACACATCAGGGTGGGTGGGTGGGTGGTGGTGTGGTGTGGGGGGGTGGAGGGGGGTGGGGGTATTCTCGGTGGAGAGACGGTGGGAGTGACAGGTGTTAGATGGAGCGAGGACCTGCAGTGTGCCGGGGGACACCCGGGGGACGGGAAGACGCCACGAGGCTGGCGGAGATTATATCAGAGTCAGCATGATGATGTGCAGAGGAACTCTGCTGTGAGTGTGTGTGTGTGTGTGTGTGTGTGTGTGTGTGTGTGTGTGTGTGTGTGTGTGTGTGTGTGTGTGTGTGTGTGTGTGTGTGTGTGTGTGTGTGTGTTCTGTTGTGATTCCGAATATGCAAGGACATGTCGGCCAGCAGCTGGCTGGCAGAAAAAAAAAAGTTTCTCCTCCCCAAAGTTGCTGAAGGAGAAAAAAAAAAAAACGGTAAAAAAAAAAAGAAACACCTGAAAGTACCCACATGTGGCTTGGAGAGGGGGTAAAAAAAAAAAAAAAAAAATGGAGGAGATGGGAGAAGTTTATTAACGACGCCCAGAGACCGTGGGCCGAATCATCTCCCTCTCTTTAAGAACGTGTGACTTAATCTTTGGCTTCCATTAACTGTGTGAGTGCTAATGATCCTCCACAACCCTCCACATCGTGACGCTACGTCATTACATCCTGCCGTAATGTCCCTTGTTCTTCCACACACACACACTCACACACACACACACACTCATCCAGCGCCACTCCAAAGGGGACCTTGTTATGGATCACGAGACCCGAGTAGCCCCTCCAGCACGCCGGCCGTTCGTTTGTCCTGGCGGGACCGGGCGACGGAGGAACGGCGCCGCAGACCTCGGTCGGCGGCGGCTAATTACCCTCAGTGGTAATTATCTGGCGCAGGTCTGACCTTGGGAAGGTGATCTGGTGTGTTGTTTGGTTGGCGGGGGTGTCGGCGTGGGCGAAACGTGTGAGAGCAGATGATACTGCTGCATAGTCGTTATTATTATTATCATTATAATACTATTATCTACTTTAGAACTTTGATGAACAACAATGTGCGAAACCGTCCAGAATCAAGACTTTGGTCGATGCGTTGCTGTGATTTAAAACCGTTTACTGCTGTTGAAGATTATATTTACTGATATATTGTACTTTGAGAAGGTTTGATGACTGTAATTACTCACTTAAAGTAATATCCCTTTGAAAAATGGCAAAAAACAAAAAACTAAGATAAAGTCGTGCTTTATAAATGACCGTCTTTCGGGGGGTGCTACGATACAAACTTGATGCAAAACATGCACACGATGCTTGTGTGGGGAGATTCTAATGTTGTATCTGGAACAGTTTTAACAACACGCGAGAACGCCGTTTCACGTTTTGAATCCCGATCATCCACATCGTACGGCGTTTTACGAGCACCCACATTTTGTTGTTGTTGTTGTTTAACGTGACATCACATAACAACGATGCTACTCGGTTGAATAAGGCGATATCTTGGATTACTCAAGTACGGGGAGGAACAGGAGTCTTCTCTTTGTCTTTTTTGTTCATCTTTCTTCTCTCAGCTTCTTTATTTATTTAACTTCTTCACTTCTCAATCTCAATCCCTGTTCTTTTCTTTTTTAAATAAAAAAAAAGACATTTTCAAATACATTACAGACATTCCAATGTGCTTTTATAGAGAAAATAGAAAAGCCCAACATATCCACATGAGCAAGCAGGTTTGTTTGTTTGTTTGTTTTCTTTGTCTTCTTCTAAACGTCTATTTTCTTTCAGTTTATTTTGTTGTATTTGTTGAATCCCAGCGCCCCCTAAAGGCCTGGCATACGTACTGCATCGCGTTGAGCCGTATTCTTGGTGACGTGGAGATGGAATTTTATTTATTTATTTATTTTACGAACCCCGCCTCGTGTGGATCTCCCCAATGTCAGCAGTTGCCGGGCAAGATTTTAAAAAATTGGGGCCCTGTCGTCTTGCCCAAGGACTCACGCGGTCGACGAACAGATGGAATCGAACCAGTCCCAGAGCAACCGTCATAAAATCGGATAGCGCCGCATCCCTTTAGCAAACACTCTCGCACTGCAAATAAAAGTCTAGAAGCACACTCGTGTTAGTCTGCCATAAAGTGCGATTACAGAGCAGGATCTGAAGAGTGTGACGAAAATACGCAATTTCGGTGGAATTCAAGTTCAAACCCACCGATTTCCTCTTACCGAGCAATTTTCTTGGTTTTTGATCTGCGAGTAAGTGAGGATTCCTTTTCATACTAAACAATTTACTCCTGGCACATCTCCGCTTTCAGACACATGATCTCAAGAGTCTTTGAGCTTTTTTTTATTCATTTATTATTTTTCCGAAGCAGAAAATCACAATAGGATCGAACATCAAAAGCGTGTTATGTATTTATCTGCATTTGTTTTTATGCCCATTTATTTGTTTTTATATCGGCACTGGTTTTTTTTGTTGGTTTTTTTTAAACCTGCACTACGAACCAATTTCGTTTATAATCTCCACTTTGTAAAGTGCAAATTTGAAATGACAATAAAGAAAGTCTAAGTCTATTTCTCGCGGCCAAAGCAGAAACCTTTTCACCACCAGGCTTCTCAAGCACCAGCTTATTATTATTATTATAACACGATCCATTTATTGTGTATAATCGGTTCTTTTTCTGTACAATCATTCAAACGCAATGCTCCTCTTCGGAAACCATTAATCTCCTTTCGGACTGATTAAAGCACTTGGACGTCCAGTTTAATGGGCCTTCAGTGGTTTGATAGACCAATCCTGGATTCTTCCACTGCGACTGGACGTTTCTTACGGTTTCTCAACATATTTTAACAGACGAGACACAAAATGACACTAATACTTGGAGATTAAGATGCGTCAAACAAGCCCCGTGTGACGCGTCGGAAATTTGCTGCATCAGCACTATTTAAACCACGTCGGCTCAGACGTTATGTGTGAAACGAGCAAAACTCCTCAGATTTGCCACGAGGACGCGGCAGCGGCGCCTCGGGCCGTTGGCAACAGGAAGTTTGTATTTGAAGGCCTAATTGGCCGGTTGAACTTTGATTTTTCAAAAAAGCTGGTACCACCCCAAGAAATTTTTATTTCCCCCCCCCCCATTTAACGTGTCGCCAATTTGGCTTTGATGGACGCGCCAGTCGAGAGAAGCCAAGCCAAACGCACTGCACGGATCATCCACTAGGAAAACTGAAGGGGGCTTCATGCACTATTATGTAATAAACTAAGCAGGCATGTAAATTAGCAAGTAAATTAATGACATAACAATCCTGAGCCATGGAATTATGGTGCATGCAAGTTCCATTCAAAGTAGCACCTGCATTCTGCTTTGTATTTGCATGAAAGATGTTTTATTTCTTCAATCAGAAAAAAAAAAAAAAATAAAATAAAAGACATCAAAGCAGAACCTTTGAAACTCGCCTGGTGTTCATTTTCCCGCAGTAGAATAACTTGCAGCCTTGAAAGAGCTTTTAATTCTTCCTTCATTTCCAGCTACACTTATCTGTTGAACTGTCAAAACAAAAAGGGGGATATTAACGATTTAGAACTAATTCGGGGAGCGACCTCTCCTGCTTATTTTCTAAACAAGCTCCCCAAATGAAGCCAACATTTTACAACCGATTTCTTTCTCATTTGTCACAATTATCTTGGAAAAACACACTGTAGAGCTTTGATCTTTGGAAAAGTCAAAAATAAATAATAAAAAGGGGGAAAAAAAAGAAAAAAAAAGCCCTCCAGTGGGTCCAAGAATAATAG
This sequence comes from Blennius ocellaris, assembly GCF_963422515.1. Taxonomy (NCBI): domain Eukaryota; kingdom Metazoa; phylum Chordata; class Actinopteri; order Blenniiformes; family Blenniidae; genus Blennius; species Blennius ocellaris. Next base: position 3,179,641 of record NC_137655.1, read on the forward strand.
AAAGCGATGTATTAAGAAGAATCTGCTGTGATGCGGCATGTGTTTCCTCTTAAGCGTTATCTGCACATCTGGAGTAAACAGGATCGGGATACAGCAAAACACACTTAGGAGCCAATTTGAAAGCTTTGTAGCCCGGAAAACCAAAAAAAACACACAAAAAAAACTAAACTAAACAAAACAGAGTGTCCTTATGCATGAATCTGCACACGCACAAACCGACTGGCCTCCTCTTCCATCTTTCCTTCTCGCTCCGTTCTCAGTCGGACACAAAAGGTCACAGGTGGAACGCAAGCGGCCCACATCTGGAGACGGCGGAGCGCTAGCCAAAGCCACGTGGAGGATTCCCTCTTCAGATAGCCGGACGCATCATCTGCGTCGGTCTGTCTGGAAGGGTTCCGGGGGAATCGGAGGCGTTTTTTTTTTTTTTGCCGTGTCGGCGGTTTTTTCAAGAGGGAGGCTGTACTCTGACCCTCGCTCTGTGAATCAGCTGACGCTATCAGAATTAGCTCTCGGCTATTTATTCATTAAAATAAATACAGTTTGAACCTGTTTTTTTTTTTTTTTTTACATGATTAAACACACTTCCAATGGGCAAAGAAGCACGTTTGGCGTAAACAATGACATCATCACCACACGCTGCAGGTCGAGCTGCACAAGCGACTGATAAGGTTTGATTATAATAATGTTGGATTTCTTGAGTTTCGAGGAGGAGCAGGAATATTCTCTTTTCCGTGTTTGAGGTGCGTTTTTGGTGTATGCGGCGAGTCACAGCGCCCCCTAAAGGCCTGGATGTAATAGATCGTTTTGAGCCGTGTGGATGGAATTTTCTTCTTTCTTTCTTTTTTTTTTTTTGGGAGAATGTCGGAAGAAACTTTGGCTCATGTGAACAGGACCCAACATCTGATTCACTTCATAAACAAGTGGTTTATGTTCCATATATTTAAAGGGCGGCGCGTTTCCGAACCCTCTTGTATTTTTTCTTTTTGTTTTGTTGAATGAATGAATGAAGGAAAAACATCCTCAGCGCTGGACTCCCAAACATCCTCTGTTTGAACAAACGCTGTCAGGGCGGCTCTGGAGAGTCGACCCCGGGTCAGTTTGTCCGGACCGATCACAGCCGCTGACCCCGGACCGCCGTTGCGTCACGACGGCGTTGCGTCACCTGGTGACGACGGGGGCCAGATGCACTGTGGGAGCTCCACCATCTGCCCCACGACTAGCCCTCCGATAAATATGCATACACGGGTGTGGACACCATGGAAACACACACACACACACACACACACACACACCAACACACCAACACACTTCATACAGATGCAAAGTGAGAGCAGGTAGCTAATGAGGCATGACAGAAGACATGATCAAACTGCTGCTGCTGCTGCAGAACAAATCATTACTCAAAACTTTCCTCTTACTCCTACAAACTGTCACTCCCAAACACACACACATATATATACACACACACACACACACACACACAGCTTTTGTCTCGCGCAGCCAGGCGGCTGCCAGATGGGGTAAGGATGAGGTGAATCACATTCGCCTCATTCTCATTCCAGTCACATGGCCGGAGTCTACAGTTGGCATCCGCTGTGTCTCAGCCTCGCCGCCTCGCCACCCCCTCTGGTCCGTGTTGAAAGGTGGCCCGGCGTCGCCCACTTTTAAAGTCCCGAATAACAACAGTGAGGATCAGACACCTCTCAAGCCCCCCCCCCCCCCCCCCCGTACATCTCGGCACAGGCCTCACAGGACTCCCCCACGTGCCTTCGCTTCCCCATGCATAATGCAGGACGACTTCACACTCCGGATCTGGACCAGCAAATCTCTCTAATTAGTTCGGTACCCCCCACACCCCCCCCCCACCTCCCCCTCCCTCCCCTCATCTCGTCTCGATAACTTCCCGACACCTCGTTCATGCTTATGTAATCAGCCGCAGTAAAACCGACCTGGCTTCCCATTTGAACTACACCATGAAGCAGCGCTGGAGTCTCATTCCTTCTCATTTCAAGTGTTTCTCCATCTGTTTCTTTGGTCAAAGTTGCATTTGATGGGTTGAAAAATAGTGAGTAACTGATCATTGGGAGCAGAATCTGCGGTGTCATGAGGTTCTGGAGCCGATGTTGGATCGAACCACCAGAGCTGTGGCGACTTGGTCGCGATTGATTGACGTAGGTTTTGTTCCCACTGCTTAAAGTCATAACATTATTACTACTCACATAAAACTGTGAGTAGTAATTCATTATGGCCAATACATGGCACAGAATTCTGAGTTCTAATATATACCAAAATGTTTTGCATTCCGTCAATGCAAACAGTAATACTTAATAATTCCCATTATCCCAGCTAAAATCCACGACCCAACGTAAAATATGCACCAAAAGTAAGAACACACGTGTTTGCAGAACTAATAAAATAACAAAACTAAGAAATAATCAAAGGTTTCTTCATATAAAATTGTGAGTTTTTCCTTTTCTCTGTTAAAGAGCCCTGAAATGACTTTGTTGTATTTGGTGCTATATTATTAAAGTTGAATTAATTGTTATAGGCAATAAATCCACATTTGAAATGGAAAAATTATAATAATAATGAAGCACAGTCTCGCCACCATAATCAAAATGTAGGTATGCAGGAATAATTAATTTTTAAAAAAGCAGAACAAATGGCTTCTGACCACAGTGGTAGTGTAAACTGGTTTCAACAATGGAAAACATCAGTCTGAAACTTACATCACGGCACCTGAATAAATCATTTTGGCTTTTAAAGACCCTATTTTCTATATGAAGTTCCGTCTTTAAACACAGTTTTCATACTACATCAAAGCAGAATATCAGCGTTTCCCCATGTTGGTCATAAAGCACTGGAGACCTCTTCATTTCTACTCCACCTTGAAAATATGTGTGAATTTACTATTGTTTATATGTGTGTTTTCATGCGTTATAAACACGTCTTCCAAGTTTATTGCGCAATCCCGCGGGTTCCCTCCCCCTTTGCACTCCCACATGCATGTTGCAGAGGTCAGCGCTGGTTTGCAGGCTCGGCGCTCGCCGGGGTCCGCGGCTGCAGCACCGGAGCTCCTAAACACAGTGGCGGCGGGTCTCTCGGGGTCGTAGCAATTCATATAGGCACTTTTTTTTTTTTTTTTTTCCTCAGGTCAGGGTCTCTCACACACACACACACACACTCACACATACATACAAAGACTTTCCCCCGGCGAGGCTGTGGCTCTGCCAATAAGGCCTCAGGTCTGCGGCAACAGCAAACTCTCCCATCGAGACCAAAGCCAATTTATTTCCGTCAGGCTGCCGGTGACAGAAACGGAAGCTTTAGCAGAGGTCAAGCTGACCAACCGGCCCGCTGGGAAATACCGGCCAGCCCCATATATACACTGCAGTTATACACACCGGAGAAGTGAGGCGTTTGTACCTCTCGTACGTACATATATGCATGTGAAAACGCACCAGAGACAGAATTAGGCCAATTTAAAAAAGACTCTCGCCCACGCAGCCCCCCCCCCCGCCGACGGCCAGGTCCTCCCAGGAGGGCTTAGAATGCCGGGGAAACAACGCAGTGACTTATCGCCGGTGATTTAGAACGTGTTTGCTCGCCGTATACCAGAAGGGGCAGGTTTACGATTTGCGGAGTTTGAAACAGATGTGTTGTTGACGTGAGCCTTCGCTGAACGGACGGGAGGCTAATAAAACACGGGAAGCGACTCGTCCGGTATTTTTGGGGTGAAACACAAATCTGTTATTTAAGAGGGACTCAAAAGTCACATTCATGGGATTTGACAAAACATCCCACCGCCATGTTTTTGCGTTCCAATCTTGAAGACGAGGAGTCGAGACCAGTGTTTGGAATAACGGCGTTTAACATAACGGCGTTCGGTAACGGCGTTATTTCATGGGAGCCAATCAGAGCCTGTGTTTTTACACACGTGCCAGCTGAGCACACACACACACATATACACACAAACACGAGAGCAGCATGAAGCAGTCCGATGAAAACTTTTTTTTTTTCATTTTTAATTTCCAAGGTGGCGATACAAGCGCTACTTTAAATATATTGTGGTCAAAGGCAAGAGCGTGCATGTGAAGTGGACATTATGTCCCGGAGCAAAGACTCTGTCGACGTCCGTGGTGAGAAACTCACATTTGATGAAGCGTCTCACAACGACACATGTCTTCAAAGCTTGGAGACGCTTTGATGAGATCAAAGAAGGACACGGATCAAAGTCGCCCAAGCAGCAAAAGCTCCATCTTTCTCCCTCATCTTTTCTTGTTGTTTAAACATTTACTTTTGTTGCGCACGAAATACTTGGAAGCACACGTTGTTTACTTGGTTGTGAACATTTGATTTAATTTGATATAGAGTAAAACACACTGTTTACTTTTCATGACAATACTTGAAGTGCAGGATAAACCTCTGTTGATGTGCAATAAATATAGTTATGTACAACAACAAGCACCTGTCTGTTCTACTCATTTCTATTGACTTGTGAAACCTGCAAAAAAAATATCAGAATTGTTTGACTTTTAACAGTAACGGAAATAGTAATTTCTAATATATATAATTACTAACTGAGTTCCATTTTGGAACTAGTAGTGAGTAACTATAACTACTATAACAACTGTGTTCAGCTCACCAGTGTCATAAGGGACTGTTTACTTTGCTTCATAATTTAGAACGAGGTTATTTTAACGACGTCTTGATTATTAACGACAATTTCAAATACGTCAGATCTTTGCCACTAATTGGCTCGGGGTGATTTAATTAAATGGATGAATAAGACTTTTTTTTTTTTATGCTACAAAACAATGCAAGGCACCGTGTGAAAAATGCAGTGATCAAAATAAACAGAGGAACATCTGCAAACAAGCCGTTTTACAAAGCACAACACAGCTTCCGACGACAAGCAGATAAATTAGCAAGCGGCGAAAAAATCCACCTGCTTGACGACATGCGGGACGCCGGCGCTACTTCTGCACACACACACCACACACACACACACACACACACACACTTATTGGTTCCCAGCAGGAATCAATGAAGCCAAATCGACCAATCGGCTGCTGAGCTGCGGCCGTGAGCCGTCGTGGGACACGCAATCACGCAAAACCCCACCGGAGGTCACGTGTTCAAGCAGGAAAATGTTTCTTTGATGGGATCGTTATGTTACGTTTATAAAAAAAAAAAAAATACAATACGAAAGACGCTTCCTGCAGTGGAGGAGTTCCGATCATCGTTATCGCGTTCCGCCACAGGAAAGTCAAGTCTTTCCGTCTTATTATAGGGAGATTATATTGCTTTTCCGGCAGTCGCACTCAGATCGTGTGCTGAGGTGCTAAATTCCTCGCCGTGCTCGTACGTAGCCGTTACCCGCCACGGCGCTCGACATTTTGAAGTGCCCATTCATTTTAACTCAAGTCACTCAAAAAAGCCTTGCTTTTGGGAGTTGATGTTTTTATTTTTTCCCCCCCATTAAACCAGATGGGTGTTGCAGTTTCTGCAGCTAAAACGGGGACGACTAAACGGCAGTCAACGTGGGGGGGGTGGGGGGGGTCCTGCTCTCAGCCGTGGCGCATTTGTGTATTTACAGCAGTGAAATGTCTCGGTGGGAAGAATGAGAACGTTGCGCGTACGCTCGTGGTAATGAAGGATCATGTCACCCAGTGCGACGGCTGATGTGTTTTTAATGTGTCCCCCCCCCCCACACCCCCCCCGAGCGACAATAGAGCTCAGACGAATAAGAGATCAGGCCTTGGATGCACACACAATAGCTCTTTACTGGGATCATCTCCCTTTCCGCCGGATTTCGCGACAATAAGAGCCGAGTAGCATATTGCCAGACGCGTCGCGTCACATAATGGGGGGGGTGCCGAACGGCGTCGGGTCTCGGCGGCGTGGCGCGCCAGCCGCCGTATTCCTCACTGCGGCAGCCACTCCGTTCCAGGAGGGAGCTATTTTAATCCCGGGCCGATCACTCATTTTAATTTTCCCCCCACAGCGTCACGACGAGCCGGGCGTTCGTTCGCAAGCAGATGCCGCTCGCATTAAACAGTCCCTCCGCCGCTCCGCCTTAACAGCCCCGTATAAATTTTAGCAAAAAAAAAAAAAAAAAAAAAAAAGGGGGGGGGGAGGCCCTCGGTGAGTTATTCTCCAGGAATGCACGTGAAGAGCGCGCATATATCACAAACTGCTTCGCCTTGCGAGGGAAAAAAAAAAACTAAAGTGCAGATCAAGACACTGGAAAAGCTGCGTTTGCTCATGTAGAGGATATTCTAGAATAATCACATTGGTATTATTCATTGATCCAATTACTTTTTTATGCCGATTTATGTAATTCACAGGGCCGACATGGGGCTGGAGATGATCCAAGCACCCTGCACATGAAGCCGTTACGTTATTCTTTTTGAAGTCATCTATTTAGTTCAAATGCATTTTAACTAAATAGAACTAAATAGTCGTTACTCCATGTAATATTTGGTTGCAGTCTGTGGCAACACTCAAAATAAAAGCTTCCGAACGTCTCCTGTAACCATACAGTTTGTAGATCGCTTGGTTTTTTTGGAGTTCCACAACCTGGAAGCATCCGAACTCTTACTGTGAAACTTGTCTGATTACTATATAAATGTTGACTGACGGCACCAAAGTGTTTTACATTGCTAGTTACACTAATTTCACGCTAGTTTGTACTCGGCGTTGCTCTAAAATGTGAAACTCTGTAGCTTAAATTAACAATATAAAGTCTTTCTCGTCAAAGTTTTATCAACAGGAATCAAGTAAATACAGAAAAAAAGTATTTTTTTTAATAGTGACTCCCTCAGTGTGAAACCTGGACCTGATGGATGAAGAGCTGAGATCCTGGTTCACATTCTTCCTTTTCAAAAACTTCTCCATCACTGTCACTGACACAGTACTTTGATACAAGATGGTAGCAGGAGGTGGAGATGAACCACACTGACGTCTGTCACTTTACATTTCACCGGCAAAGTTCTGTGCTGCCCTCTAGTGGTGAAGGGTATTTATACAGGATTACTCTGCAACACACTGTCGGCTGTGAGAGCAGCAAATGTTTTTTTTAGAAAAAAATGTGAAATTGGATCATTTCCCACGGCTCACCTGACTAGATCTCGCGGAAACACCAGTGTGGTTGAATCTACATCACCACGAAAGTACCTGGTACTTTGAAAAATGCGTTTAAAGTCGAGCTCCGTTGGAAGCAATTTTGGGTTCAGTGTCTTCACCACAAGTTATTCGGCAGGTTGGACAGCATGACACCTGCCATGTCTAATGAGGTAGTCTTTTAAGATGTTGTACTACTTGCACCTTGCATGGCAGCCGCCTCCATTGGTGTGTGTGTGTGTGTGAATGGGTGAATGTGATTAACGATGTAAAAAGGCCTTGGGTGCTGGTCGAGTGGTGGCGAAGCGCTATACAAGTAAAATCCATTGACCAGAGTTCAAAATAACTCATCTGATTCTCTCTGTTTGCACATTAATGCTCTTGACCGAAAGAGGAAAACTGTCATTATTTTATCTTTTTGGTCTGAAGTCAACATTCCTTCAGGTCATAGTACATTATTATTTGTTAGGAGGTAAAATACTGTGATTGTCAGGTTTCTGAACAGATTTAGAGTTCCTGTAAATTCCAACCAGAACGGTTAACATGTATTCCGTCTTGTGGGGATGAAGGAACATGTATTTTTTTGGCAGGTAAATACAGAGAACACCCCTCTTCTCCCCCCCCCCTCCCCTTTTTTTTTCTTCTTTCACGGGTAGCTAATTAGCATTCAAAGTCACATTCACACTTACAAAGACACAAAGTGGTTCTGTTCCGGTCTGGGTAGCTCTTAGTGTCTTGAGATCAGTGAAGGATAGAGACTGCAGAGACGTAAAGAACAAATTAAGAGAGAGAGAGAGCGAGCGAGCGAGAGGGAGAGAGAGAGAGAGAGAGAGAGTCAGCCAGAGTTAATCACTTCTTTAGTCCTGGAGCTCAGTGATGTGGAGGAGAAACCGTCTGTCCTGGAACTTAAGGACCAGATGTCGGCGTTTGTTTACCAGAATCCACCGTACTCCTCCACGATAGTACTCCCCCATAGTAGTACTCCACCGTAGTACTCCACCACTGCCTTCGTGGATCAGTGTGAGGGTGTAGTAGAACTCAGGCGCACAAACAAAAGCCTCGTTCGTAATAAATTGCCATTTCTCCTTGATGAAGGAGATTAACAATCGTCAACATGGAAACACCTCTTCAACCGACACAGTGGTGACTTGTAATCCACCGCTAAGCGCCGCAGTACGTCGGGACTACTTGTGCGTGAAGACCCCCCCCCCCCCCCAGTCTTAAATGAGCCCCGTGTTGTTTGAGTGTTATTGGTTTGGTCCCCGGAAAACTTGATGGTTTGCGTGGCTCGCAAATTAATTTCGGGTGTGTGTTAGCTTAGCCGCTCGTCAAACAGAGGCGGCAATTAATCAACTGTGTTTTCCAAGTGGAGCCTGAAAGTCCCGGTTAAACAGTGAGGATACGGCTCGGATGTTTGAGCAGAAGGTAGCCGCGGAATTGTGATCGTGTTCAGGATGACACAAAATATTACAAACTTTATTGTCGGCTTACCTTTTCATTATGTTATGTATAATGTTGCAAGAGTTCCCCCCCCCCCCAAAATAATACAAGCTCCGAAACTTCTGAAACTAAATTAAAAGTTCATTTTACGTTGCTCAACTTCATCCCATTAAACATTTCTAATAAAATTAAATAAAAATCAAAATGTAATAAAATAACCAAAATTTAATTAAATCTTTAAATTCAATAAATTCAATCAAAAATAAATAAATAAATCTAAATATATTTTTAAAAAAAATCACAATTAAATTAAATAACCAAATTTAAATTAGATCTTTCAATTCAATAAAAAATAAATAAATAAACCTAATTATATATTAAAAAAATCTAAGTTAAATTAAACAACCAAAATTAAATCTTCAAATTCAATAAATTCAATAAAAAATAAATAAAAAACCACAATTTAATTTAATAAAAGATTTTAATTAAATAAAAAAATCTAAATATTTTAAATAAAGACAAATTAAATTTTAAAAAATCTAAATAAATTAAATCAAATAAATAAACAGTGTTTGTGAATCTCCATCCATCCGTTCATCGTTTTAACAGTTTAACATGATCCCAGCTGACTTGTGGGCGAAGACCGACTACAACATGCAGGGCGTCGCCACTCCAACACACAACATTCACATTTATGGATTTCAAGAAACCAGCTAACATTAAAAAGTCACATTTCTGGACTGTGCAAGGCCAAAGAAACAACAAAAAAACATAAAAACATCACTGGAGCTGAACTGGATTAAGATTTCCTAAAAGACGACTAATTTCAGAGTTTGAATCCCCTTTTCTTTTGACATTTCAACCCAAAACACATTCGAAGTGAGGCCAACAATCAATTCCAGTCACAAGTTTAAGATCATTACTGTTGAACTTTGAATGAGAAGTTTGTAAGAGTTCAGGTACGAGTCGAAGTCGAAGCTCCTTGTGATGATGAAACGTCTCTCTGCACCGCGGCAACACCTTCGTTAGCAACTCGTTCTTCTTTAATCTTTAAAAGATTAAAAATTCTATTGTATTTTGCAGAGAGGAAAAAGGAGTACTTCTTCTGAGTTTTGCCAAAAGTCTGTTCACTAATTAGAACTGTAAAGGTGAGAAAACCAGATATTACTACTTCTTTTCTCGCCCACATGGAGCCGCGGCGGCAAAAAGGAAATTCCCACTAAAAATGATGCTTCAAATCTGCGTCGTAATGTTATTTTCAGGCTCATTTCTGCACTCGATGGCTGGAAGGAAATGTAGTTTGGTCTTTAGTGACGTGCATTATTGATCAATTAAATAAATCTGTCCATCTTCAGTGTGTAGATCAGGGGGGGTCAAAGTGATTTCAGTTGAGGGGCCACATCCACCTGATCTGACCTCTGGAGGCCCAACAAGTCAAATATCACATATTAAACTGCAGATATGGACAAATGTCAAAGTTTTGATCCTTTTGTAACTGCAAGAATTTGCCAGTCTATTCTGAAATTTACATATTAAAGTTAATCAGATATTATATTTGCAAAAAAAAAAACAATATCTGCATCTGGATATCATATTTTTATTCAGGATTAAAACAATTTGTCATCATCTGGGAATATTTTTTGAGTTTACGTGTCTAAAGTATCACCTTTATTGTGAAAGGTGTTGTGTCATGTGACCTCCACAGATTGCATTAATTAATTCTGACCAAGGCTGGTTTTGAATGTCATTTTTGCCAATCTGGTGTTTTTAGATCAGCCTCTGTCAGTTTTCATATTTATACTTTAAAAAAAAAACTAAAAATCCCATGGTGGACCGGATTAGGTCCTCTGGCGGGCCGCTTCTGGGCCCCGGGCCTCATGTTGGACACCCCTGGTGTAGAGAGACGTCTGTCCCAGTGGACGACGTGATAACCTGAATTATAATTGTAACCCAGGTCCAGTCCACAGTGACGATCGGTGGATTTGGAGTTCTCAGTACATCCTGTAATGTCTAATCTCTTCACTGTTGCAGGATGTGTGGAAATACATCTGCTGGACATTTTCCACACCGGATTAATTTTGGGCTCCGATAGAGAGTTCTCCTTTAGGCTTATGCATTTAGATAATCGAGCAACAACTATAAAGGTAACAAGAAAATGGCTCAGTAAGGAACCGCCAACTATTTTAGAAAGGTTTTTAAAGGTACTGGGAACCTTGGAAAGTATATATGCAAATCCAGAAATAGAGGATGAATTAGAACTAATATGCCTCCGTGGCTAAAGCTTTTTGTTTACACCTTAGAAATTATTAAAAGAAAAATTACAACTATGAACACATGTTGAACCTGTACTGTTTTCTTTACATTTGTTTCTTATAAAAACTTCCAATAATAATAATTATTACAAAAAAGCAAAAAAAATATGAGCACATGTTCAACCTGTACAGTTTTCTTTGTTTGTTTCTTATAAAAACTTCCAATAATAATAATAATAATAATAATAATTACAAAAAAGCAAAAATATGAACACATGTTGAACCTGTACTGTTTTCTTTACATTTGTTTCTTATAAAAACTTCCAATAATAATAATAATAATTACAAAAAAGCAAAAATATGAACACATGTTGAACCTGTACAGTTTTCTTTGTTTGTTTCTTATAAAAACTTCCAATAATAATAATAATAATAATAATAATTACAAAAAAGCAAAAATATGAACACATGTTGAACCTGTACTGTTTTCTTTACATTTGTTTCTTATAAAAACTTCCAATAATAATAATAATAATAATTACAAAAAAGCAAAAATATGAACACATGTTGAACCTGTACTGTTTTCTTTACGTGTGTTTCTTATAAAAACTTCCAATAATAATAATAATAATAATAGTAATAGTCACAAAAAGGCAAAAAAATATGAACACATGTTGAACCTGTACTGTTTTCTTTACATTTGTTTCTTATAAAAACTTCCAATAATAATAATAATAATAATTACAAAAAAGCAAAAATATGAACACATGTTGAACCTGTACTGTTTTCTTTACGTGTGTTTCTTATAAAAACTTCCAATAATAATAATAATAATAATAGTAATAGTCACAAAAAGGCAAAAAAGTATGAACACATGTTGAACCTGTACCGTTTTCTTTGTTTCTTATAAAAACTTCCAATAATAATAATAATCACAAAAAGGCAAAAACATAAAAAAAACATGCACTCAAAGCTTGTTTACTCTCGTTTTGCTTTCCTCGGTGTTTGAGTCACAACCTGTTGCGTTCTGTGTCGAAACCCGAGGCGTGACTTCATCCTCCTCCTCCTCCTCCGATGAATCACTTCATTCTTCACAAAACCCCCATAATCTCATTTAATTTCACAACCATGAAAAACAACTGTACGTTCCCTCGTCAGTTTGATGAAAGCCAGTTTTTTTTTTTCCCCTCTCCTCCTCAACTCATCAACTCCTCTTATCAGGATGAGGTGTTTTTTGTGGGGGTTTTTTAAAAACGCTGCCACTCCCGCCGCCTCCATCCTTCATGGATTCCTGCAGGTTGACGGTGCAGAACCGGAGGTTTCTGGGAGGAACCGCCACACCGTTGTTCCGTCACCTCTCTTGCTCTCACGCCCGTCTTTCCTTTTTTTTTCTTCCTCTCTCTCTCTCTCTCTCTCGTCACCCGGGTTCACTAACCGGGGGAACTCGCAGTCTTTATTGCGCTGATTTGTGGAAGCTCGCTCCCCCATCGACTCCCTTCTCGCCTCGGCGGTATTTCTGCTCATGGCCACGGAAAAGCCTCCGACTTGAGAGATTATCTCGTCTTCTACAGGAGGCAGAAGACGGTTTAAGCCACAACACTCAAGCTTCCCGTGTGTGAAAGCTCTCAAGTCGGTTGCTCTTCCTCCGACAGCTCTTAGCTTCTACGGTCCTCACCTGTGGAACAAACTCCCTGAGCACCGCCGACACACACTTCTTTTAAATCAGGACTTAAAGGCCTAGTGAAATGTAAAACACTACTTTGTAAAAAACGATAGTTGGGGTTCTACTTCTAAGGTTCCTCCGACTCTGCCCCACCACTGTTGTCGCATAACAAAGTTATTTGAATTTTGAATCTCCAGCCGAGGAAGTCGGGGGAATCCTTCTTCGTGGGCCATTGTGGGCGGAGCCTATGTGTGACATCACGAGTTGTGCAGATCTCGATCTGTTGTGTTTATATCGGCTTGTTTCCTCTTAAATATCCAAGTTTTTACAGTGTTTTGAAGTTATAGTCGGCGTTTTATGAGCCTTGATGAAAGATTGAGCCTGGAAGAGACCGAGAGAGGAGAAAAGGAGCACGGGCTAGCGGGAGCGGCTAGCCGTTAGCTCGCACGGCTAGCGGGAGCCGCTAGCTCGGGCGGCTAGTAGATGATCAAGTAATACCTGGACTCATCTTCGGTGATTCCACAGTCAGAAAAGCTCTTGGACGTGTTGGATCCAGGAAGCCGGTCGTTCTGCCAAAAGTCAGGAGCCTCAAAGCCTCAAAGGTGAAAAGTGGCGGCTGCTGAGGCGAGGAGACGAGGACGAATGGAGGACGAAGTGTCTTCTGCTTCCTCAAACATGTTCCAGACGGGGTCACCGATGGCAGAACCACCTTCTGTGTCTTCTTCATCAATCACTGGGTTTGAAATGACCACGATGATGAAATATGGTTCAATTCAGCCTCTTCGTGGTCAAAACTCTGATCCTCCATAATGTAAACACAACTTGGGCGTGTGCACAACTCGTGATGTCACTCTGTTATTGTCAGAAGCTCCGCCCAGCAGAGGAAATAGCGCCGTTTATCGGCTATTTTCTCGCAGATTGCCGTGTTTTAACATTTTACCCTTCAGCCAGTTAGCATGAAAAATGTCCCTAGAAGCGACAGCCAGAGTGTTTTGGAGGTGGAATTTTCATTTCTCTAGGACTTTAAACATTCTTATTTGCACAAACCTTTGAATTAAAAACTGATTTTACTTATATTATAAAGCTTCTCTTAACTTTTCTTCATTTGTTTTTTCTTCTGAAGCTTTAATGCATTTCTTTTATTTCTTTGTAAAGCACTGGGAATTGCTTTGTGTTTGATATCTATAAATACATTTGCCAGCAAAGTGATGAAAAGCGGGGTGGTGGTGGTGGTGGTGGTGGTGGGGGGGGGTGTGGTCGTACCTCCCACTCACTAATGGCGGCCATGTTTACCACCGCACTCGCCGACACGCACATGAAGCAGCGGCAGTAACTCTGTGGCCCTGTCATCACCCTGCTCCTCCACACCTGGACAGACCCATCAAACCCACGGCCCGGAGCCGGCCGCCATCCTGCTTCAAAAGCCTGACCTATGACCCCCCCCTCCCTCTCTCACCAGTGACCCCTCTCTCTCTCTCCCCGGCACCTTGAACTGATTCTGCCGCCGCCACAATAAAGCAAGAGTCTGGTGTCGGTCCCGTCCTTCAGCCGGGGGGAAGCCGTCAGTCTCTCTGAGGACCGTTCCAGAAAAACCAAACCCTCGGGGCTCAGGCACCTCCCCTCCCTCCCCCCCCCCCCCCCCCTTTTTTTTTTTTTTCAACATACCGGGATTCATAATGGCTTTTGAGGAAGGATGTCGGCTCGGTCTTCGTGTTCCCGGGCAGAAAATCACTGAAAAGATGAAAAAAGTGCATCAGATTAAGAAGGAAAACCAAACTGGATGGTTTGGAAAGGTGGAACTTGATGGTCCAGAAAACACCTTTGATCTTTACATTTAATCTGTTGATTGAAATGGAGACTTTCATCTTTGGCCCCCTTTGAGGTTTTTTTTTTTTTTTAATTCTACGTCTTTTATAATTGCTGTCAATCACCCACCATGTTTCACCTTTATTTATCCATTTCCACTGTTGTGCATTCGGTTTATACACATAAAAAAGTTCTCACACACATTTTTTACTTCTGCCGAAACTACATACTACTATATTATTATATTATAGGCTGAAGTCGAGGCTCATTTTTGCCTATCTATTAAAAATCCATAAAGTTATTGGTTTTCACACTGCCTCTTTCAAAGACACCCAATCTTTTAATTAAACAAAAAAAATTGAGTACCAGTGGGAAGTTTTTTTCAGCCAAAATATTAACGCTAATGTTTTTAAGCATAAATATATAATTTTTTTAACGTGCAAGATTCTATAAGTAATTTGTTAGTGGTGTCTTGATAGGAAGCTTTATCTATTATTCAATTTGTTGTTGTTTAACGAGGGTCTACGTGAATTCTGTGGCACCGTAAGTGAGAAATACAGTCTAGTTCGTTGTTATATAATCTATATTTGGCTCACGACTGAATTTATGTTCTACGAATTTCATGCAATCTCTCCAAGTCTTCCTCCGCTCACAATCGATCGAACCTCACATTTTGTCCCGACATTTTTTTTGATTTTTCATTCAGTGATACTTCTTCTCTTCAGCGTTTCAGGCCTGTGATTCAACCGAGAAGACAAGCTGTACATATAAGATAAGATAAGATAAGATAAGCCTTTATTGATCTCACAAAGGAGAAATGTAACTTGTTACCTTCTGCTCTTAAGGACTCATGAGAAGGAAAGACAAGAAATGTGCAAACAGTTCGGTAAGAATAGAGGAATCTTATATACAATGACTATCAAGAACCCTAAGGACCAAAAATATTTACAGTATGAGTAATAATAAGCAGATAAAAAAAAAAAATAGGACTAAAAATAAGATAAAAATCAAACTATAATAAGTTCTAAGAGGAGCAAAATATACAGTAAGGTGAAATACAAGGAAAATAAACTATGATGGGGGCAAAGTGTAGGATAAAGTACAATAAACATACTATAGTAAAAAATACGATACCGATACGATACCTGATTTTATTAGCTCAAGACTGGACTACTGTAATGCCCTTTATGTCGGCCTCGGCCAGTCTCTATGTCGGCCTCGGCCAGTCTCTATGTCGGCCTCAGCCAGTCTCTATGTCGGCCTCAGCCAGTCTTCATGTCGGCCTCAGCCAGTCTTCATGTCGGCCTCAGCCAGTCTTCATGTCGGCCTCAGCCAGTCTCTATGTCGGCCTCAGCCAGTCTCTATGTCGGCCTCAGCCAGTCTCTATGTCGGCCTCAGCCAGTCTTCATGTCGGCCTCAGCCAGTCTTCATGTCGGCCTCAGCCAGTCTCTATGTCGGCCTCAGCCAGTCTCTATGTCGGCCTCAGCCAGTCTCTATGTCGGCCTCAGCCAGTCTTCATGTCGGCCTCAGCCAGTCTTCATGTCGGCCTCAGCCAGTCTTCATGTCGGCCTCAGCCAGTCTCTATGTCGGCCTCAGCCAGTCTCTATGTCGGCCTCAGCCAGTCTCTATGTCGGCCTCAGCCAGTCTCTATGTCGGCCTCAGCCAGTCTTCATGTCGGCCTCAGCCAGTCTTCATGTCGGCCTCAGCCAGTCTTCATGTCGGCCTCAGCCAGTCTCTATGTCGGCCTCAGCCAGTCTCTATGTCGGCCTCAGCCAGTCTCTATGTCGGCCTCAGCCAGTCTTCATGTCGGCCTCAGCCAGTCTTCATGTCGGCCTCAGCCAGTCTTCATGTCGGCCTCAGCCAGTCTCTATGTCGGCCTCAGCCAGTCTCTATGTCGGCCTCAGCCAGTCTCTATGTCGGCCTCAGCCAGTCTTCATGTCGGCCTCAGCCAGTCTCTATGTCGGCCTCAGCCAGTCTCTATGTCGGCCTCAGCCAGTCTCCATGTCGGCCTCAGCCAGTCTCTATGTCGGCCTCAGCCAGTCTCTATGTCGGCCTCAGCCAGTCTCTATGTCGGCCTCAGCCAGTCTCTATGTCGGCCTCAGCCAGTCTCTATTTCGGCCTCAGCCAGTCTCGATGTCGGCCTCAGCCAGTCTCGATGTCGGCCTCAGCCAGTCTCGATGTCGGCCTCAGCCAGTCTCCATTTCGGCCTCAGCCCGTCTCCATGTCGGCCTCAGCCAGTCTCTATGTCGGCCTCAGCCAGTCTCTATGTCGGCCTCAGCCAGTCTCTATGTCGGCCTCAGCCAGTCTCTATGTCGGCCTCAGCCAGTCTCTATGTCGGCCTCAGCCAGTCTCTATGTCGGCCTCAGCCAGTCTCTATGTCAGCCTCAGCCAGTCTCTATGTCGGCCTCAGCCAGTCTTCCATTACACGTCTTCAACTAGTGCAGAACGCCGCTGCCAGGTTTTTAACAAATCCATCCAAACGTGAACACGTCACCTCTGTGCTGTCGTCTCTCCTCCGGCTCCCAGTTCCTTTCAGAATCGATTTTTAACTTCTGTTGTTTTAAACTTCTGTTTACTGCCATCAACGGCCTGGTTCCCTCTTACCTGTCTGATATTTTAACTCTAGTGACCCTGGCAGGGCCCTGCGTTCTTCAGCTCAGCTTCTTCTAGACGTTCCAAGGTGGAGATATAAACAGTGGGGTGTCGCTGCTCCCAGACTGAGGAACAAACAAACAGACATTCACACCACTACTGATCTCTGCCTTTTTAAATCAAAGCTGAAAACTCACCTTTTTAAGTTGGCTTTTAACTCCGTCTAGTGCAGTGGATTTTATTCTGTATGCTGTTTTTATGAATCTCTGGAAGGCTTCCAACAACCTGCAGCACCGTCACTCCTCCCACAGACAGCACCTGTGTTTTTGTTGTTGTTTTTATGTATTTATTCTCGTATTTACTTCTTAATGCATTGTTTTAGCTTTGTTGTAAAGCACTTTGGATGTCACCGGGTGGTTATAAAGGGCGATAGAAATAAAGTTTGATTTGAAAAAATAATCAGCTAATACATAAAATTAAAAAAAATGTTAGGAGCTTTATAAACGCTTCTCTCAGAAGAGAAGCGGTGTGTGGAAAATACAAGACGACACCGTGAGAGGAAGACGCACATCAGGGGAATCGGATCATTCTCTCTGTTTACAGTGTGCAGCCTGGTTTAACTGGCCATCGGGGGAAGGGTTCTCTTTTTTTTTTTAATCGCCTCGCACTTCGCCGCCGCTTCTTGTACATTGTGCCACTAACAGTAATACGTTTCCCTTTGAATACCTGATGCACACAGATTACTGCTGTAAATTGACTGTACACGTGGAGGGCAAGCGCAGCGGCAAGTGGAACCGCATGCAGATCAGTAGCCCTCAGCCAAACTCCCCGTACGCTCGCCGCGCGTCATTAGCATGTGCTAGCGAAGGCCTTCCAGAAGTCATTTCATCTGGAAATTCATTTAATCCTTAGTCTTGCCCTCATTATGGTTGATCTGCAACCCTCCCGCCGTCCCCGCTTCCTCTCGATTCTCGCGGCTTAATATTCCACACCCAGCGTCTAAATGGTGCACAAAGGACAGCCGGCGCATAGAAAAACAATAAACTTCAATAAAATATGTGGGGAAATGTTTGATTTGGGTGTCAGGTCCTGTCGCGCCGTGTATTGTTTCCAATAATTGCGTGTTTATGTAAGGTCTAAGTGACGCCCACAGTGGAATATCAAAGGCCCGCATTCCGGGAACAGTAAACTGGCAAATGCACAATATCAGGTATCATCAAGATAACTGGACGTCTTTCATGTTTTCAAGACATCCGACCCTCATTTTAAAAGGCATCCTTGTTTGTTTTAATATGTTTTTTCCAGCGAAATATATATAAAAAAAATCTTTCAGACATTCAAATCTTCCTGCAGCATATTACAGAAAGTTTTCTTGAAAAGTCAATAAAGGTTAAGGCCCACGTTGTGTTGCTTAAAAGATCCGTTAATCTCAACATGATGTTTCTGGAACTGGTGTACAGAAGGAAGTTTGCTGGCTTTGCTGTATTTAGTTTTCTGTAAATTTCTCCATCTGTGGGATTATTAAAGGATAACCTTATCTCAGACTAAATGCCTGGTTGAATAATCAGCATTTCATGCACGTGGCTTGGAATAAAAAAAAATATATAAATAAACTTTCCAAACAAAACTGTTTCAATATTGTATTCCCAGAGTTCCCAGAAGAGCAGTGAACTCAGTACCAACTGACGTGCCTCTCCCAGCTACTTTGTATGGGACTTTTATTTATTTTTACAGTTTTTATGGGGGGGATTTATTCAGAAACACTTTGCCCTTAAGGTCTCAATCTGATCAAATGGTGCTTGGATGATGACAATTGATCCCTGAAGATATCATGCAATCCTGGTGAGCAGTTCTTGCAAAAAGTTGGTAAAAAAACACATTCTTACAACCCGGCTCTGCAAGGAGAAGGATGTCAGTGCGGGAAGTAAACACCGAGTTTGGGTGAAATGAGGGTTTTATTAGTAGTCTTCAGGTTTACAATAATCAAACAGACCCAGGACACAATGACGCTACAACACTTCTACTTTCACAGTTTGTTCTGGTATACGCCCCTTTAAAGTGCATTCTATAAATGTTCAAGTTAGGCAATTGCATTGACATAATTAACTCCTCATGCAAGTAACCGAAGCAATAATCTGCATTGAACAACTCCAAATCATCTTAAACCCAGAAGCGCTTTATATCGTCCATTTTCGTAAACTTTTTAGTTCTTTCCCCACCACGGCAGAAGTCACTAACGTGCGCCACCGTCGCATTATTATGACGTCACTAAGTGAAAGTGCTGTCCGACGCGTTCGCCTTTTACCAAGTACTTTAGGGAGTCTTCGAAAACCTTTTTTCTTAAGCCTGTGGACGTCATTCACGGGATTAAGATAAGGTTTGTAGATGAGTAGAAAGGAGGAACTTTCCGGACGTACCCTTATGCTCTCCAATCTCTGCGAGGAGTGGTCAGGCGCCCCAAAATGGCTGCGCCCCATTCCGAGGGTCCTTTAAAACATACAAGTGGCTTGCTTTAACCAATAAAGTACTCACAACCAACCGATACTACAGTAAACTAAATCAAATATATTTACAGTGTCTTGGCTCATGTTTTTTTTTACCTTGATCTTAATAGGAAAAGGCAGTTTAAATCCACGGTGATCCACGAGGCTCGACGGAGTTTGCGCTAACGCTAAGCTAACACTTTCTCTGCTCCCGAGTTGAATAACTTCACCAAACGTCCGATCTGTGAACACCCAGCTGGGCTACACATCAGTCACCACCCCGCAGACCTATGCTGATGGTAATGCACGGCATTTTCCCGAGGTTTCTGCGTTTGAGAGTCATTCCTCTCGGTGCTGCTCAACCTGCAGGTGGCCGGATCACCGCAGTGTGACTGATGATGTCATCAGAGTGCGACACAACAACAGCTTCTATGATTGGATTACATTTCTTCATTTAAGAATGTAACTGAGAAAGTATGGATGGCGTTTCCTTTAAATATTTTTTTTAATTAAAATTTTTTTAATTAATGTTAACACCTTTCTGCATTAGTTATTTCTATTTTGGCCCATAGTTTATGTCCCAGATAGCAAAAAGTTATTGAAACATTGTAATTTCATCAGGCTGAAGAGTGAGATCAACATTGATGTCAGAACATTGACAGTAACATTGAGTTTGCTCGCTATGATCAACATTGAATTTTCAATGAGCCCAGACGACGAATCAACCTTGATTCAACCATGTTATCATCAACATTGATTTGAGATATACACGTTGACATTTTTAGTTTGTAACCCACGTGGGTTACAAACTAAAAGCAAAACAGCTGGTACCTTCACCAAACTGTTGGACTGCGGTTCAGTTTAACTAAAATTCAAACCCTCAAAGTGGAGCCGAGTGCAGAAGACCACACGTCAGTCCAAACACACACCAAACTTTCTCAAGGCAGACCGTGCAGACACTTTCCGCATCAGCCGCCATGAGCCGTCTGCTGGAGTTGTTTAAATGGCCTCAGCTGGTGGGCGGAGCTCAGCCAATCAGCAGTCGTCCTCCAATCAGAGCGCTCCACATCAGGACGGGAGGAGGAGGAAGTAGGTGAGGCAACCGCCTGTCAAACAGCACAGGGTAACAGACATACACACACAGAGGTGGAGGCCAAACATCATGTGGGCTGTAACCATACATACACACATAAATACATACAAACAAACGAATAAATAAAACAAAATGGCCAACTTTGTTGCTCACCCAACTTCATCGGTTGCCCAACTTTTGCTGGCGACGGTTCCACTGTTTGATTTTCTGCTGTTTATCCAGAGACGGACTGAAGCAGCAGGAGGCTGTGAGTCCAAGATCTTCCCTGCCTCCTGCGAGCGATCCGGGCGAGATGACACAACTCGCCATAATCTCTCCGGCATGTTCTCGGCCCACCCCGCGCTCTCTCCCAGCGCTCGAATGCGCAGGAGCTTTTCATATTTACTCATCAATCCGGCGTTATGGTCACGAGGCTCGGGGAGAGTCTATTGAATGAGATCATAGATACACGGCGTTGCAAATGAGTTTCCTCCGGAGGGCGTCTGGGCCTCCGCCTTGGAGGCAGATTGAGGAATCCAGACATCCAGAAGTTAGCCGGGAGGGGAGCAGATGTTTCTTTTTTTTTTTGCTGAGAGCAGCCAGTTGAGGTGGTTCGGGTGTCTGATTCGGAGGCCTCTGGGAAATCTGGGAAACAACTCCATCGTCATGCCGACTCGGGAGTTTTCGCCGTCGTCGACGTCGTGGTCGCAAATTTACACCCGAGTCTCTCGCCTTCTGTCAGTCGGTTGCTGACGACTGACCACAACTTGAGCAATCTGAGTGAATCCGCTGTGATCTTCCTTCCCCTCTCTCTCTCTCTCTCTCTCTCTCTCTCTCTCTCTCTCTCTCTCTCTCTCGTCTCGTTGGAAAAAAGCGATTTGTCTGGTCTTGCCTTTGGCGTTCACTTTTTGTCTTCTAAACTCTCCTTTGAAATATTATCTGTGAACGTGATTCATCACCCGGCTGTCCGGGGTGTTCACCACAGTCACCCCCCCCCCCCCCCCCCACGGGTCATGTCTCCCAAAAAACACTTGGATCTGAGCGTGGCGCTTTAAGTGTCATTGAGCGAGCCGTGTAAAGTCGTCGGAGGTCGTTCCGGCCGGTCGGCGTCGGGCCTGCACGTCGGGTATTTTGCCGCGCGGTCACGGTGACAAACTAATCCTGAATCTCAGTGTGTGGGTGTGCGAGTGATTTATGGCCTCGGTGTTTGTCTGTGGAATTACCGTTTGATTGCTTCATTCCTTCCAAAGCCCTTGAATCCATGCTAATGAGCAAAGTGCTTATCTATCACAGCTTTAGGGGGGGGGGATCCCATTCAGCCTATTGAAGGGAGAAAAAACTGCCCAAGGATGCACGGTGGTACCGTTTTCAGCAATGATGGAGCTTCTGTGTCGGCTCTAACTGTCCTCTGAGTCGTTTTTGGACGTCGGCAGTGACTTGACGTGTTGAAGCCCCGCCTACCGTTTCACATTGGGTGAGAGACGTGTTGCATCATTTAAAACTGGAGAAAATTAGATTTGTGTTGAGGGGTTCTGAAAACAAGTTCTATCAGGTGTAACTTTTTTTTAACAATCCATCGACAAAGGTGCAGGAGTGATTCTTTGCTCAGTATTCTGGCTGTACGACTCGCTGAACGTCTATAATATTTGTGTTTTTTTAGGTATAAGTGACAGTAGGGGCAAGGAGTGTGTCGTTTGTGTGGGGTGGAGTTTGTTTGTCTTTGTCTTTTCATATATAACTCTGAAAAATTGTAATTGTTGCTTCTATATTTCTATACTAACTTGACGTGTTTGGAAAAGTGGGGGTGACACAACACGTTTCAAATTCATTGTTTTCTATTGGGACAGTCCGAAGGACTTTGAAGTCTTTGAACTAGATCACGTTGACGACATGTGTACCTCGCTTTATTAACAAACATGTGTGTTGAACAAAAAATAGGAAATCAAACCCGGCACAGTTGCATCTGGTTAAAATCACGTCCAAAAAAAGGACAAAGTATGATATCAGACTATTGTATTGTAATCAACCAAATCCGAGCATTTCAAATGTTTCTTCTCATTTCGTCTGGCCTTTTCCTGACAGATCTTGGCAATGCAAATGCCACGAGTAGTTCATCTCAATTAAGTGTTTGCTAAAGAAACTGAGAGTGGGAGGGTAAAAAAAAAAAAAAAAAAAAGATAGAGGCCAGTCGACGGCAAGACGAGTTGCTCCGGAGCAGCGTGGCTGACACGCATCATTACGTCCTCAAACAAAGCAAGCTGTCGCACTGTTTGTAAGGCGCATTAGCTTTCAATTACATCTGATGTGGCTGTAGGACTTGAAGCTCTGGCTGCAGAGTCGAGGTCAATATCAAGGCCGGCTGCCATCATGAATCACGAACGATTTTCCCCAAGTCTGAAGTCCGCCCTGCTTCATATCCCCCCCCCTTATTCTGATTCGAATTCAAACACGTCTCATGTCATCACTACACCTTCAAACAATTATGCCGTGTGTTTTTAATGTTGTTTTTTTTCATTGCACTTTCATATTTGCAGCTCTCCAGGAGACTTAATTACACTCGCTCACCAGATCTAAGCCGCGACTCAATGTTGGGTGCCAAGGCATTAATCTTTTTTCTTCTTTTTTTAATAAGGAATAACTAGCTGTAATCACTAGCACTTGTTCCAGGCGGGTCTTCAGATGAGTCCGTGCCAAGAATCACCGCGGCAGCGCCGCGACTGACGGCGTGGGCCGTCGGGGTCTTCTATGGTCAAATAGCTTTCACCCCGTTTTGGATTGTTTCCAGTCGTTCAACCAGAGTAGAGAACAAATAAAACAAAACGAAACAAAACAAAGCAGAGAGAAGGGATTGAAATATCACACAGGCGTTTAAAAAAAAAACAGTGTTAACGTTTCACCGACACTCTCTGGTCAGTTTCTCCGAGGTACATCGTCAACCCAACACTGGGAAATATTTATAAAAACAATCTTTCTGAATCTGCGTCCCGCAAAAGAAGCGGTTTTGGAGAAACTCTGACGCATTCAGCCGTCACAGATATTGTGCTTTTGGCATATCCATTCTAATTTCTCACACTCATCACGTGAGTTACGAGTCTTTTTGTCATAATTTTGTTGTCAATTGTCAAAATAACAGTAAAAAGTCCAGATAAGTTAGTTGGTTGGTTTTCAAAGTTTCTACTCCGTTTCCAAATGACTCACCCTGCATGAGATTAATCATGTACTATGATACACGACTGTACAATATCGAAAAGCAAACTGTATTGATGTTTAGCGTAATCATTCAAACGATAAAGAATAAAGACTAAAAGAGACATTTTTCTTCAATCAACAGTCAATGTAGTTCTGAGTCGATATGTTGAGATAGAGAATGTGGTCATTTTACAAGTTTTAGTAGCCGATTGTTTTTTCTGCATATGGTTTAGCTTAGATATTAGATTAGAATATTCAGAGGATTTAAAAAAAAAAGAATAAAAGCTCTAAATATTGTCAATGAACACCTCCAACTGGTCCAAATCATCCTGCTTTTTTTTTACTTTCTGTTACACCGACGTGATTTTGATCAATCGCTCAATCGGCAGCTCGCCCGCCGGGTGTCAGCGAGAGAGAGAACAGAGGGGCCTTGTTGCAGTGCATGCTGGGGAGAACGTAGGTGAGGTCCGAAGGCCTTGAAATTCCAGTTAGGACTCTGGCGTGACAGCAGAGTGGGAGATAAGCGAGAGCGACCGACCTGCCCCGTCGCGGCCCCGTGCGTTTATCAGCGAGGCTAATCGCAGTGATTAAACCTCAACACCTGATCACCGTGGAGGGGAAATGGGGCTATTAGCAACGCCCGTGCGCCCGGAAGGGAGGAGTGCAACCACTATCTTGTTTTTTTTTCACCCCCCACCAAATTCTTTAATTTCCTGATCAACTCACATCGCCAGTAACTTGCGCTGTGGTTCAGAAACCCCCCCCCGCCCCTAGCCAAAAGCCGGAGTCTCCATATGGTTGCATTAACTTCTAGATCTGGACGCAGACAGCCGAGGCAGATGTTTCCGTCCGAGGCCGAGCGGCTCAGATAAATCACAGCCCGACAACGCTGAGAGCCCCACCACCCAGTCCAGAGTGTGTGAAGAAATCGAAGGCTTTGAGGCGTCTGGACTGGAGGAAAATACCGAGAAAGAAGCAAAAAAAAAAAAAAAAACAGTTTCCACGCGTCTCCGGGTTGATCGTGGGTTTCACGTGTTTACACGTTTTCCACAAGTGGCTTTGTGTTAAATCCACAGGTGACCCGTTCAGCTTATTTCCTGCGTCAAAACAAAGTCTGTCAAGCTTTTGTCATAACTTCTTTAATGAAGAAAAGTTTTGAAAACGGGGGACAAAGTTAGATATAAAATGGAGTTTCTGGAATCAAATCGAGAATCTGAACATAAATGCCGACAAAAGGAGTGTTTTCTTATTATGACATCAATGAAAGTGTGAGAATTTGAATAAAATAAATGGTTCAAACACTAAAAGATGTCAAAACGATGTAATTAAATTAACATCTTCAGAAGTAATGAATAATGGAATAATTATTGAAAATAGTATTTTTTTTTATTGCCACGTTAAAATGACATTTCTTGACATATAATGTCATTCTTAGTCATTTTTATATTATTCCTGTTTTTCTGTAAGCGTCTGGAGCCATGCAGAGTGTAGTTTCTTTCCCTGTCAGCTCCTACTTTTTGATTTATAGTTTATTCACAACATTGTCATGAAGACAATGTGATATTCGCACACGTTCCATATATTCATTCGGGGATTCTCGACGCTTCTTCTTCTTTTTTTTTCTTTTCGACAAGTATAAATGCTTGCATAATCTGCAAAACCCCTCTGACTTCCAGAATCTCTCTTTCTCACTCCTTTTGAAACATCATTCCATTTCAAAACACTGGTTTAGGGGACAGTTTGACGAGGAAGCGATCCACGATGCGCTGTGAGCGGGTGGACTGACACCTGAACGACTGAATGGCAAACTGGACAAACTACCATTATCTAGGTCAGGGGTGTCAAAGTCAACCACATCAACCTGATCTGACCTCTGGAGGCCCAACAAGTCAAACGTAACATATTAAACTGCAGATATGGACAAATGTCAAAGTCTTTCCTTCTTTTGATTCTTTTGTAACTGCAGGAATTTGCCAGTCTATTCTGAAATATACATATTAACGGAAATCAGATATTATTATATTTGCAAAAAAAAACCCAAACCCTCAGTCACCTGTGTCTGGATATCGTATTCGGGATTAGAACAATTTGTCATCATCTGGAAATTGTTTTGAGTTTACGTGTCTAAAGTATCACTTCACATAAGTTGGACTCATTGTTTTATTGTGAAAGGTGTTGCGTCATGTGACCTCCACAGATTGCATTAATGTTGGGATGTCAAATTCTGACCAAGGGCGGTTTTGAATGTCATTTTTGCCAATCGAGTGTTTTTAGATCAGCCTCTGTCAGTTTTCTTTTTTACACTTCAAAAATCCCACGGCGGCCGGATTAGCTCCTCTGGTGGGCCGGTTCTGGCCCCCGGGCCTCATGTTTGACACCCCTGGTCTAGGTTCAATCTATTGTTAACAGTGCAATCGCCTCACGGTGGGTCTGTGCTTCATTTACTGCTCCGTTAAAACACCTTTCAGGGATGGTATGAACGTTCTCCTCACAAACAAAGCATCAAAGAGCCCTTCTGTCTGAACGGTCATCCATCTTCTTCTTTTCTATTTCATCCAATTCAGGGTCACGACCCCTTAATCTATGAGGCCATTTGCCTAAATATATCATGTACGTCAATAACCTTGACCTTGATTGCATGACTGATTATTTTTGAGTATTTCTGAACTAAATGTCAGTTTTTTTCATGCGGTTCTGCTCAGAATGGTTTTGCAGAACGGTGAAGGTCCAAGGTGCTTTCTTCCTTTTGCCGCATGCTAACTAAGACGCACCAGACCCAACCACCCTTAACGTGTTTAAAGTAAGTATGAAGGATGGTTGGACATACAGCAGCCGTGGCAGGAAGCGGCTCCAGGCTCTTGGATGAAGCTGAAGGATGTTTAAGAGATGGAGTTGGATGGACGGGTGGCTGCGGGGATTTATGGACGCATGGGTGACTTCTGCAAGTAAGCAGAAGTAAGGATAGAAAAAAAAACAAAAAAATCCCTAACATGTCCACCCCGGCGTCAATGGACTGCAACGGGGGAAGAAAACCACACTGGGCCCCTCCTTCTGTGACGGGGGAACAGAAATCCGAGACCTTGGGTTTGACAGAAAAGTGTTGCTAATGAAACAAATGATCCACTTTTGCTCTGGACTGAGATCATCGGCTCACCATTCCACGGCGGCAGCGTGAGTCCGTGCAACCGGCCCACCTTGTGTCAACAGTCAGGCTGCGGGTGCTGGTGATGTAATGTTTTCCCTGACACACTCCAGGCCCCCCCCCCCCCCCCCAGGCAAACGCCAATCCATCATGGCCGGCGTGAAAATGTGCTTCCCGTCACGACCGCAGTTTACCGTCTTCTAATGGGTACTTCCACTGCGATCCTCCCCCCCCAAGCCCCTTAAATCACTTCACATCAACTTTTTACGAGTTCATCAGGCTCCTCTGTCAACACTGATGTGACAATGTTCCTGATGTCGTAGTTAAGGAGGTTGTGTAGCTGATCAGCAAGGAGCAAGACATCAAAGAGTGATTTCTGAACTCTACAGGAATAAAACCAAGACAAACCAAATGAAGTCAGGTAAAGATTTGAGTGCTTGGGAGCCACAACCTTGAATAACTGTTTGTTTACTAAGCTGCTTCTGGGTTTTTTTCTTTTTTATTCTATTTGTGTTAAATCCTATTACCTCTGCTGTAGCCCAATTCCTCCACGGTGATTAGTAAATCATCACATGCCATTTGGAGGATGCTTCTATTTAAACACTATTTTCTTGACATTTTTTCAACCCAGCCACATCCTGGTGGTTCTGCAGCGGCAACCCAGTTAACTAATAAACCTTAATTCCTCACCCGTGTTCTGACGATCTCCTTGACAAAACTTCTCTCAAATCCTCCTCAGATTCCCCCCCCCAAAAAAAGAGTAACGGGCAGACAGGGAAAGTGAGGAGAACAGGAAGTGGAAAGCCTGAGGAGACAGCCCGAGGCTCGCTGACATTCCTCAAGGCTGAAGGCCCCGAACAGGAGAGAAATCCTTGAAATGATGCAGTCTGACTCCTGCCGTTATTGCTTCGGCAATGATTTTTTTTTTTTTTTTTTTTTTCTCCCTGAGTATTCCAAGAGTTTACAGTTGATGCCATCGGGGGCTAATCTGGTGTGACACAGCAGTTCTGGTGACATTTTACTCCGGGAGCCCTGTGCTGCTGGGAAGCATTTCATCAGCTCCGTTCGGCTCCGAACAATAGATATTATGGCACAGAAGGCAGAAAAATTGCTTCTGACAGCTGATGCAAAACATAAATGATCATGTTCCAAATGTGCCGCTGCTTTAATACCTACTTTCTAATCCCATGTGAGGCTCCGCTGCAGAAATTTCCGTCCGAGTGCCGCATTTCTTCCCCAGTGTTTTAACTTTCACATTCCATCGAAGCAGAAGCTTTTTTTTTTTTTTTTTTTTTCCTCCCCACCAACAATTTGAATCTTCTCATAATTCCGGCTCCCCCGGTGTATCCCCCCCCCCCCCCCAATGTAACCAATGCCCAGACAATGCGTTTGCCTATTTATCACCAGTAATGATGAACCACAGAAAAAAGAAAGAAAAGAAAATGTAGAATGACGATACAAAACGAACATTAAAAAAGAAAAAGGGAAGAAAGTGATTGATGTGGGATGTGCGACAAGCTGGCACGCCGGGGGAGCGGAATAAATGAACGTCAAAGATTCCCCCTTCTGGGCACCGAGCACAGAGGGAAGAAATCTAAAGCACTTTAATGTCTCTGTCTCCATTTTTCACCGCCATGTAGATACACACAGCCTCCTCGGCCCCCCCCCCCCCCCCCCGCTCTCTGTAAAGACTTTAATGTCTGCGCTCGTCATTTGATTTGCAATTCATTCCCCTGCCTGACAATGTGCTGTAGGGTTCACTGACCCCGTCCTCCTCCTCCTCCTCCTCCTCCACCCCCCCCTCCACTCCCTCCGCCTTTCCTCCTGCCATGAGCAAACACATGGAAGCAGCTCCAGTAACAATGTTGGCAGGCATCTGGAAATATTTGGGCCTCGGCGCTGGAGGTCACTGTCTGGACCAATAGAGACCGTACCTCAACCTTCGCGATGTGACAAGACTTCATATATCTCCCCCGCCCCCCCCCCCCCCCCCCCCCCCCCCCTCCAACCGCTGTGCCCCCAGCCCCATTTTCATTCATTCGCCACAACCCCTGTAGCCCGCCTCCTCGGCCCCCCCACACACTGCTCATTTCCTCCCTCAATCTTCTTCTTCTTCTTCTGGTATTTCTTTTGCACATGTCCCCAACTCAACGAGGAGCAATTTCCAACACTGCACTCCACTTGAATAAATCCTACGTTTGAAAGCACAACCACACGAAGCGCATTCCAATCACGCAAAAACACACAAAAAAAACCCCCAACAAAAAACAGTTAATATCAGATCAGCTTTGATGTGGCGCTTTGATGTTTTTTGATCGTGGCTTCGTCGAAAGAACCAGACCGTGACTCGTCTCGTGGAACTAAATATACTGTCCAAATACATTTGTATTTTAATATACATTCCATAAATCAGTTTAGCCCTAGGAGGTGCATTTATCCATCCATCCGTCTTCATTACCCAACGTCATCTGAACTCGGGTCATGAGGATGGAGTTAATTCCAGCTCACATCGGGAGGAGGGACCCCGAGACAGGATGCCAACTGCACTTCATTAATTTTCAATACCGTGTTCATAAATAACAGGGGGGAAATATCAATGTGCCGTATTCTGAGTGGAAGAATGGATTTGAGGTTTTTAATATTTGGCATCATTCAACACGGCAAAGTTTCTGTTCCACGTGATGTGAGGATCCTGCTTGCTGATTACTGCTCACTATGCCATCACAAGGGAAACCTTTCAAACCACCTTGGTGTGTGGCCTCGCCTTGTAAAGTGGAATATATTAGCAGTTTATCTCTCACTGGTGACTGAGCAGCCGGTGACTAAATTGCCACGAACTTTCCAGTCTGAAGCGTTTAACACGTAAAAAAACGTCTTATTGGGTCTGTGTTCTACGCTGTGGATGTATACATGACCTTAAATGAGTCTCTTAGTGGAGTTTCTTTCTTTTTTGGAGCAGTGGGAAAAGTATGGACGAGCTGGAAACTGTAGATAGCGGAAGTGCAACTTCACTGATTCCAACTATCTTTTAACCCAGGGGTGTCAAACATGAGGCCCGGGGACCAGAAGCGGCCCGCCAGAGGATCTAATCCGGCCCACCATGTGATTTTTTTATTTTTTTTTAAGTATAAATATGAAAACGGACAGAGGCTGATCTAAAAACACTAGATTGACAAAAATGACATTGAAAACTGCCCTTGGTCAGAATTAATTAATGCAATCTGTGGAGGGTCACATGACGCAACACCTTTCACAATAAAGGTGTCCAATTTATGTGAAGTGATACTTTAGACGCGTAAACTCAAAAAATATTTCCAGATGATGACAAATTGTTTTAATCCTGAATAAAAGTACGATATCCAGATACAGGCGACTGAGGGTTTTTTTTTTATTTTGTTCCAAATATAATATCTGATCAACTTTAATGTGTATATTTCAGAATAGACTGGCAAATTCTTGCAGTTACAAAAGGATCAAAAGAAGGAAAGAGTTTGACATTTGTCCATATCTCCAGTTTAATATGTTACGTTTGACTTGTTGGGCCTCCAGAGGTCAGATCAGGTTGATGTGGCCCCTCAACTGAAATGAGTTTGACCCCCCTGGTTTAACACAAGTCCAGAAGAAGAAGGGAAGCGGGACGACAAGAGCATTGGAACACAATATAGATAAATAAAACCAGCGGCTTAATGGATCCCGCCGCTTTAACCCGCGGTTATTTGTGGCTACCCATTAGCCACGAGCTAACCAGCCTAGCCACCACGGGCTCAAGCGGCAGGACTCCCTCTTTCGGTCCGGACCAATCAGTGAGCCGTGTTTCTTCTCTACTTCCTCTCTGTGGTCAGTGTTTATTTCGGGCCACAGCGCCCCCCCCCCCCCCCCCCCAAGCCAGCAGCTGGTATAATTACGTGACATTTTCCACCCTTACGAAACATCTACCTTGTACTTGAGGTAGCGTGACCTCTGAAATTGTGACCTCTCCTTTCTGTCTTTGTGTTTTTGCTGTTCCCTCGAGCACCACCTCCCACCACATCTAATATACCCCCCCCCCCACACACACACACACACACACACACCTCCACTCCCACTCCACTTCCCTCCCAAAGCGTGACAATGTCATATTTTAAGAGGCTGTTTTACGTTAAGCTATTTATCAGCGCACCCTTGGAAGGAGCGAGGCGGGGTGGCATCGGAGATTAGCGGGCGCGGGCAGACATATTTATTTGGCTGTAACAGCATGTGGGAAGTGTGACTGTCGGCGGCGACGCTCCTGTTCATCAAAAAAAAAAAAAGAAAGACTGTGACCTTGTGCAAAAGAAAGTGTGTGTTCCTGATGTCATGCATCAAACGTGAGCCCTCGGTGTTGATTGGCCGCGCTGATAGATTTCCTTTCGCGGACGTGTTATTTTTCATCACCGTAACGGGCGAATGACAAAACGCGTGTTCCACGCAGGGAAGGAAAAAAAAAAAAAAAAACGGGGACGTGATGGATCTCCGAAGTATTTCCCCTCGGCTTTCAGGGCGCAACAGATATATTTTGTCAGGATGTAGCAGCATGTGGGCGCCGGCTCTGTTTGTCCAGGACGACACCGCTTTGCTTTAACGTCCATTCGTCAACGTCCCGTTAGACCTCCGCTGACCTTGGGTCTCCGCCTGCGAGGGTGAGCGGGGGTTGAAGAAAGTGAAGGACGTGGCGAAGGTTGGGAATGAGCGATGGAATTCGGTGCGTCTGTGCAGACTCGGGGGGCTATTTTAATTTGTGCCGCAGCGGGACGGCAATCCCCGCTCCGCTAAAAAACACAGAAATAAATAACATCTGGCGGCAGGACGAGGGCCGGCCGAAGGTGACGGGAGGGAAAAAAAAAAAAAAAAAAATCAACTCCGGCGTCCGTCTATATCTGCACCGTTACTCCAGCAAAAAAGGTCGTGACATATGAGAAATACCTGTGTGTAAAAAAAAAAAAGCTGGTCTGTGTGACAAAGGATCGAACATCACTGGACATTTGTTATTCTAACATCTTAATGATTTTTTTTTTTTTTTTTTAGCCTTTTAAGCCGCACATGGTCCCTGCAGGTACCACGGTGACAGATGGTGGAGCGGGCAGGAGGCACACACACACACACACACACACACACACACACACACACACACACACACACACACACACACACACACACACACACACACACACGGAGAAAGGAGCAATTAGGGCGAGTATGAGGAGGGAAAAAAAAAAAGCTTGATGATGATGGAGTTTTACATTCCCCGACTTGCGTCCGTCCACTTTCCCCATGCTGGGGGGGGGACAGAATGTGGGTTTTTTTTTTTTTTTCCAAGGGCAACACGAGGAAGACATATTAGACTGATGTTAAATCAAGTTCGTTTAAAGGATTTGGGGGCATTTGATTCCAAAAAGCATGAAGTGCGGGTCACAGGAACACATGGCTCGCATTAAAGGAGCAGACTGCAGCACGTGGAGCGCCACAGAGAAGATAAAGTCGTGTTTTCAACACGAGGAACTGCCGCTTGTGAGATCTTGAACAAAAAGAAATGTTGACGTGGGTCCGTTAGGAAACACGCTGGGGCGGAGGTGTCGCTGTCAGTCGACTTGGTTTGATGCATGTGTTGTTTTTTTAGCTTTAACTTCACCTTCAGTCTTATTTATTTGTTCACCAGTAAAACCTGAAATGCACAGAATGATTAAAAAAATGAATGACAGGTGGATTTTTTCTGTGCGGTATTATTATGTTATGTTATGTTATGTTATGTTATGTTATGCTATGCTATGCTATGCTATGCTATGCTATGCTATGCTATGCTATGCTATGCTATGCTATGTGTTGTGTTGTGTTGTGTTGTGTTGTGTTGTGCTATGTTATGTTATGTTATGTTATGTTATGTTATGTTATGTTATGTTATGTTATGTTATATGCTATGCTACGTTACGTTACGTTACGTTACGTTACGTTACGTTACGTTACGTTACGTTACGTTACGTTACGTTACGTTGCGTTGCGGTGCGTTGCGGTGCGTTGTGGTGCGTAACGTTACGCTACGGTACGCTACGCTATGCTACGCTATGCTATGTTATGTATTTTGATTATTCTTATTTCTTTCTGTCAATAGTTCGGCATATTTTTAAAAAAAAATGATAAATTGATGTTTTATCCATTTTATCCGAGTACAGGTTCAGAGGAGACGCTTCAGGCAAGACGTGGTGGAAATAAACACCAAACAGTAGAGAATGAAGTGAAACAATCCGGCTGCACACACTTTAATGAAATCCAATAGAACCACGGTGTATTCTTATGATTCGCAGGTTAAAAGAATTAATACAAGTAAGTGTAAATTCACTTAGTTGTTCTTGAAAGGACAGCGCTGACAAATTAGATAATATGGTATTTATTATAAAGTAGGTAATTTAAAAAGTTTTAACTTGTTAACGATGGAATAATACCAAAGCAGAAAGATTTTAAATACACGTTATTTATTTATTTATTAAACCTGGAGATAAACAGCATTCATACAAAGGATAAAAGGAAGTTGTAATTCCAGTATTTAAATTTGAATATACCTTCCGTGTGTTGGGTCAACATGAATTCCGTGGTTTTCCCGTGAATAAATATGTATTACAAGCTTGAGTCTTAAGTGGGAAAAAGTATGATTTATCATGATGTGTTACTGAAAATTGCACAATCAATTTGTTAAGTTACTTCATTGATTGACAGCATTAAATATTGGAGAATATATTAGCAGTGTTCTGTGTTCTTTAAACCTAGAAAGCCTACAATTTATTGACTGTTGCCATTAAAAAGAATAAAGAAATGGTCTAAAAAAGAAGCATAACATTTGAAATTTGTGTTATGTTATGTTAATGAGAACATCCTGGTCATTTAATGTGTTGGAATATGTTTTGTAACAGAACAACGTGTTTCTAAAGTGGAGATTCTGGATGTCGTGATCAATACGGTTCCCTTTCAAACAGCACCTTCCTCTTCCTCTTCCTCTTCCTCTTCCTCTTCCTCTTCCTCTTCCTCTTCTCATCTTTTCTGCTCAGACACTGAAAGACGCATCAGTCTGAGCCTGGGTCTGATTGAAAATGGCAAACAAATTAAAAGACTTTCATCCAGTAAACCCTGATCTGGGAAATGTCTTTGAAACTTCAGGAGCTTTGTGGCAAAAAACATTTTTATCTGATAATAATAATAATTATCAGAAACCCTGTGTGTTTGATTCATGCATCAAACTTTTTTTTTTACAAAATCAAGACTATCAGCTAAAATACAAATAAGAAAATTTCTCTGGATAAAGTTCAGAACCTGCACTTTGAGACGAACGGCTCTTTGCGACTGAGACGAGGAGTTGAAAGAAAAGCCTTTGAAGTTTTGGGGCCTCCCGGCGGCGTAAATCACGGCGGTGCTGACCTGTATATTAGCTCTTTATGTCGTGTTTACGACCGTAGACAAATCAGTTAGCCCACAGGATATTTACACCGGGCCTCTGACAGCCTCTCCTGGCTTCAGTGGTGCTTAAGCTCACTGCAAGTCTGTTAAACCCCCCCCCCCACCCACCCCCTCCAACAACACACACACACACTAACTCTCTCCCGCCTGGTTATTTATGGCGTAAGTGTACAGCCACCTTCCGTCCAATTAAAGCTGAGTGCCGGCTTTGTGCCGTCCCCCTTCATCATTCCCCCGCCGAGGCTGTTGGGTCTGACCCGGCCTCCGGACAGCCTCTGGCCGGACGGAAACGCTTCTGGATTTCATCTTTCAACTTGATTATCCCCCCCCCCCCCCCTCTCACCGCTCCACTCTTCAGTTTGTGGAGTGTGACGTCAAGGAAAAACAATCAAGCCAATTTGTTTTCTGTCTATGAGGAACATTTGAGAAGGTTTTTTTTGTTTTTTTTTGTTTTTTTTAAACAGACGCACAGGCCTTTATTATTCAGTACACAGAGCAGGGAGCATCTCCATGGCAACAGTCACCGATCTCCTTTGATTTCCTCCGTGGGGTGCCGCTCATCCGCTTTGTATCGGTAATTATTTGTTTTGTTTTGTTTTTTTAACAGACGCGCAGGCCTTTATTATTCAGTACACAGAGCAGGGAGCATCTCCATGGCAACAGACACTGATCTCCTTTGATTTCCTCCATGGGGTGCCGCTCATCCGCTTTGTATCGGTAATTATTTGTTTTGTTTTGTTTTTTTAACAGACGCGCAGGCCTTTATTATTCAGTGCACAGAGCAGGGAGCATCTCCATGGCAACAGACACTGATCTCCTTTGAATTCCTCCATGAGGTGCCTCTCATCCGCTTTGCGTCGGTAATTATTGAACCGTTTGTTTGTGATATATTCAGAAACGGGTCGCCGTTCAAGTCCCAAAATCCAATCGATCGATCCTTGGATGATAATAAATCATCCCTGAAGATCTCATGCAATTCGGGTGAGCAGTTTTTGCAAACAAAGCTGGCCTAATACATACAAACTGATGACGAACGGATAACCTTCTCGGCCAACTTATTTGGTTTTCCAACTTTTCCTGAAAAATATTTTTTCAAATATATTGTGAATATGAATGGGTATATTTATAAAGTTGTGCCGTTTTGCTT
Organism: Blennius ocellaris; assembly: GCF_963422515.1. Classification (NCBI taxonomy): domain Eukaryota; kingdom Metazoa; phylum Chordata; class Actinopteri; order Blenniiformes; family Blenniidae; genus Blennius; species Blennius ocellaris. Next base: position 3,215,013 of record NC_137655.1, read on the forward strand.
CAGGTGAAGCAGAATAGTTTGGTGGAGTTTATTCACAGCAACACGTTTCCATGTTGGAACCTTCATGCGTCAGTCTTGATTTACCGTAGATTAGTTTGTTGAGTGAAACAAAGACAGATCGTTGTGCATCGTTCAACTTTTAATCGATTTGTCTTCTCAAGTTTGTCGGACAGTTTTATCTATTTTCCATTTCTCTTTCCATTTTTTTTTTTATTCACTTCAACTTCAATGTGAAAAATATAATATCATTCATGTTTTGTTTTTTGTTTGACCTTAATGTGGCCTCAACATGCCGTCACACATTTTCCACGTTACACCGACTCTACAGTCCCTCCCTCCTACGGATTTTGGGACAGAATCAAAGTTTTATTAGAAGTTGAGTGTGTTAAAGTAACTGCGGAGCGTCGAAGGAGCACATGAAGAGTCCTCAGTGAAACCTTCCAGTGTCTCATTCCTGCTTTGTTTTCTTTCCCATAGATCACCCCCCCCCCCCCATGGGGAACAGTCCCCCTCTTGTTTTAAACAGACAGTCGTTTTAGAGGTGAACACAGTCACTCAAGTCTCAGGTCATTAAAATCAGCGTTCCGCCTCCGGAAAAAACCCCCCAGAAGAAACAGCGCTAGGCGTTCGCCGCTCGCCCCGACCGGCCCCGTGAGCTACGAGCAGACCGTCCCAGCTGACAGGATTTAGGGGGCGAGTGTGACGACGCCGATCCGTTCGGGGGGGCCCGTCCTCCTCTGGAAGGTCGGAGCGGAGGTTCGCGAGAGCTCCGCCGCCACAACTCGGCCGCTTAATGACAATTAATGGACTCGCGAGGCTCGTCCGATGGGCTTCCTTTCAGCGGCGGTGGTGAGAGGTCGCTTCCGTCCGCGGAGAGAGAGCGATTGCCGGAGCTCATGTCGAGTTCCCTCACCGTGACGTGCCGAAGCAGAGCCGCGGAGCGTCGACGCCACGACCTGCACCGTGGAGGCTCTGCGCCCCGCTGATTCTTCTTCCTCTCCTTTGACCCCCACCTCTGCTGCTTCCCCCCCCTCCCCGACTTCATCTCACATTTCCCTCGGATGGAGACACGCTCCTTGTTTGCTTTGTCAGGAAAAACCAAGAGCGTCAGTACAGACGTGCTTTGATGTGAATCCCTCAAACTGCCACGTCTTTACGCAGTCCGTCAAGGCAAATGAGGAGATGCTTGTTTGTGAAAGAGTCCGTCGGCCAGAGGACAATACGGTACCGTCTGGATGGGCAAAGGCAATCGTATACTTTCTGAAAGCAAACAGTCTCAGGTGAATGAAAATGCATGAAATGCTTTTTCAACTTTCGCACGGAGATTGTTGGTCCATCTGAAGTGGTCGCATTCAAATCTGTATCTCGTAAATGATTCGAGATTTGGCATTTTTTGAGTTCAGATTCTGAATCCCGATGTGTTTTGCCATTAAGTGTGTTTGTTTTCTGATTCATGAAAGCAAAGTTGATTTTTCACCAAGAATGGCAGTGAAATGTGGCTTATTATGATTCTACTGGACCCTACCAGACTCTACTAGACCCTACCAGACTCTACTGGACCCTACATGACTCTACTGGACCCTACCAGACTCTACTGGACCCTACCAGACTCTGCTAGAACCTACCAGACTCTACTGGACCGTACCAGACTCTACTGGACCCTACCAGTCTCTACTGGACCTTACCCAACTCTACTGGACTCTACCCAACTCTACTGGATCCTATCAGACTCTACTGGACCCTACCAGACTCTATTGGACCCTCTCAGACTCTATTGGACCCTACTGGACAAAACTGTTTCTGACTATTTCATGTTGTTCTGTACTCTGTGTGCCTTTCACTTTCATTATGGACAAAAATACAGTGCACGTGTGTGTGTGTGTGTGTGTGTGTGTGTGTGTGTGTGTGTGTGTGTGTGTGTGTGTGTGTGTGTGTGTGTGTGTGTGTGTGTGTGTTGTACTTACAGTGTCATATTAAAGCACAAAGAGAGACGTTTCATTTCCCAGATACGATTGATGGATAATAGTGTGTCCCAGTGAAGAGTCAGATCACTTGTCCTTGTTACACACACACACACACACACACACACACACACACACACACACACACACACACACACACACACACACACACACACACACACACACACACACACACACACACACACACACACCTTAGTTTCATCATTCTATAAAACTATCTCACCACTCATTCTCTCCCTTCATTCTATCAGCTGCCAGCTTCCCACAATTACTCCCCTCCTCTTCTCTCCCCTCCTCTCCTCTCCCCTCCTCTTCTCTCCCCTCCTCTTCTCTCCCCTCCTCTTCTCTTCTCTCCCCTCCTCTCCCCTCCTCTTCTCTCCCCTCCTCTTCTCTCCCCTCCTCTCCTCTCTCCAGTGTATTACACTGGCTGAGAACATTCTCTCCATCCCAAACTTGTCTCTCTCATATCATATCACTCAATCCTCCCTTATTTCTCCCCCCCCCCCCACTTTCCCAGCTTCGTCTCCGTCTCTCCGTCTCGTTTTCTTTTTACAATTCTCCTCTTTTTCTTTGTTCACTTTTCTTTCTCATCTCTCTCTCTTATCTCTGTCGCTCTCTCAGTGAAATGAGCTGTCAGAGTCACAGATGATTGACGAGTCGAGGAGGACCCCGCTCACTATTTAGCTGCCACTCAGCTGTACGTGTGTGTGTGTGTGTGTGTGTGTGTGTGTCTGTGTGTGTGTGTGTGTGTGTGTGTGTGTGTGTGTGTCCGTGGGGTGGTGGGTAATAGCACTGACACAGCACTCCGTGAATGAGAGTATCGCCACGGCGACAGCTGATGATTAGATTGCCGAGACTCAATCAAGGGAGCGGATGTTGTCCTCGTCGGTTGAGGAAATGATTCGGCCCCTCGTGTGTCTCCAAAAGAAACTCTGGAGCCAGACTATAAAAGGCAGGCGATAATTAATGGAGGAAGTCGAGATAGAGGTGGTTGGGAAGGAGCGGGGGGTGGGTGGGTGGAGGGGGGGGGTGGGAGGATTACAACCAAATGTCATTGACAATTAATTTTCCATCGCACAAAGGCATAAAATGAAGAGAGGCATAATCTGTTCAAGTCAATCAGATCCTAAATCCCTGTGACAAGCGCGATCTATGATTAAGTGGCTGCTTCGTCGCCGAGGTGCCTTAATTAATCTATTTTACCTTGTCATCACTTTTGCTTCCTGTAAGTCGTGAAGTAGGGTTTTCCTTTTACTAGAATAACAAGCTGCCACTCAGGGCAATCCGGGGGGGGGGGGGCTTTTCACCCTCATAATCGTCAGGGGAGTCGCGTCCAGTCCAGTCCAGTCCAGTCCAGTCCAGTCCTTCCACTGGAGCTGGAGAACCGTCCCAGTAAACTCACCTGTCACCTGACGCCACATCACTTCGTCACGGTGCCTCATTTTTAAAAATTTTTTTTCCTTTTTTTTCCTTTTTTTCAAAAAACTTTTTAAAAAAGCAATTTACTTCTTTTTTTAAAAATTATTATTATTATTATAAAAAAAAAAAAGAAATACATTTTTAAGTACATTACAGTCATTCCAATTTACTTTTATAGAGAAAATAGAAAAGCCCAACATATCCACATGAGCAAGCATGTGTGTTTCAAGGTTCAAGGTTCAAGGTGTTTTATTCGTCATATCGCCAGTAAAAGCCAGGTTTCACGGAGAGTGAAATTCTTATTTTGCCGTTCACGCTGAAGCCGACCTGTATAAATAAGTATATGCACAAGAGAATAGAATATAGAAAATAAAAATAAAATAAAATAAAGTAACAGAGCAGTGCAAAAAAATATTAGTGTGAAGTGAGATGTGCAAAGTAAACATGTCAGCCTTTGTAGAAACCAGACTCAGAGGTGGCGGCATTCTGCAGACCGGTTGGGGTGAAAGGATAGAGGAGAAGAGAGGAGAGGAGAGGAGAGGAAAGACGGAGAGAATAGAATAACAAGCTGCCACTCAGGGCAATCCGGGGCCCTTTTCACCCTCATAGTCGTCAGGGGAGTCCAGTCCAGTCCAGTCCAGTCCAGTCCAGTCCAGTCCAGTCTAGTCCAGTCCAGTCCTTCCACTGGAGCTGGAGAACCGTCCCAGTAAACTCATCTGTCACCTGACGCCACATCACTTCGTCACGGTGCCTCGTTTTGACTTCACTAAAAAGATGCATGTCTCGTCCCCCGGGGGTATCATTTTCCTAAAAAAAAAAAAAAAAAAAAAAAAGCCCCATTAGTCATGTGGCACTTGTTGCAAGGTGTTTGGCCCAGATAAGTCACGGCTCCCCCTCAACGCTCCGAGACGGCGCTGATAAACGGCCCATTGTCGTGGCGTGTCATTATTCCCGCGCGCGACACGCAAAAACTTGCGACGGGGGTCGAAAAGAGAAGCGTCACCCGGGAGGCGGATACAATTAAAAAAACATGTTTGACACTTTTTCACAAGAGCTTATTGTTTTTCTTTGTTGTGTCACAAGTGGATGGGGGGGGGGGGAGGGGGGGGGGGGGGTGATTGGGCGAGGACTCCTTTAACTCGGCCCATCTGGAGGCGCTTAAGCTGTAAAACAGTTGAGCAGCGACGCGGGGTAAGGCTTTTTCCACTGCAGGTTGGGCTTTATTGACCCTGCTTATCTCCCCTCTGGAATCGACACGGCCGGGCCCGGAGCGCCGGTGTTTATTCAAACCCGGCAAAGAATAATACGACGAGCTCCGGCCATCAAATCCAGGAGCCTGGAGTCATTTTCTGTGTGCGCGTTGGGTGTTTCTAATGGCTCCACAATCCCAGACCGCACCGCTTGACTTTGGTCCAAAACCCTCACCGACCAGAATCGAGTCCAAACTAATTGCTTCGCCTTCCCCAGGCGGAGCGCCCTCGCTTCCTGCCATTTCCTGCCGCTCGCTCTCCCCCGTCTGCATGGGGGTATTTGCAGGGAACCCCTCTTTTTTCTCTTCTCTGCCAAGGAGTCGTTGCGAAGACCTAATTATGTTTCTGGACGTACGAGCCTCTTTGTTCAACAGCTGGTGGCGTCGATTAAAGCGTGTCAAATTGTCACTGCTGTGTACACAACCTGGCTCTTAGAGGAGGCCATTGCTCCCGCGTTCACACAGGTTGTCTTGACGAATCACCGTCAGCGGCTGGTTGGGTGGCAAATGGTGCAAACACACACTCGTCTGGTGCGATGGCGAACCTCAGACTGGGAAATCAAGAGCAGAGTCGAGGAGTTCGTTTGTCTAATGGAACAAATTCTCTTTGGAATGACAATAACGTGCTGCATATACCGAAAAAAAGAAAAAAGAAAATAGCGGTGAGGATGCCGGCTGCAGAAAGAAGTGACAAGAAAGCGATGGATGAACATTTGAAAGGGAAAGATTCAGACTTTGTTTTCTCTTTTTTGATATTATTAAAAGAAATGCTTTTTCAAAAGCATTTAACTATTTTATTTAGAACAAAATCTGTAAAAAAAACAATCAAAAAACTGTAAATATGTTGTATATTATTTTTGATAAGGGATATTTTAAATGTAAGAAATATACCGTGGCTCAAAAATGATTGTGAAACAGCTCTGTACATCGCCAGTCCATCACAAGGCTGATTTCCTGTACATATACAATCTATGTTGTGCACACTCCTTCCACTTTGGAGGCAACAAACAAGCAAACAAGCATTTTGTTGCAGGTGAAGGTAAAAAAAAAATCAAATAATGTCCTTGCAAACCAAATACCAAAAAAAAAAAATAACCGAAGTGTGTTGATTTTATTATGTTGGACTTGAACGAGAGGTTCCACAAATGAGGGCCCCTCCCACTGCCACTCCAAGCAGGTTCATGGGATTGTGGTTTCCTGGTAAGATGCACATCAGATCTGTTGATTTAACAGAGGCTTGCTTCTCATTCCAACTGTGACCGGTGGTCCGGCATCCCGCCGCCGGTGGCGAAGCTCCATTTGCATCAGTTCTGGTCAACTGTAATCCGTCTCAACAGATTTTGAGATTCTTCCGCGACGGCGTCACAAAAAGGCTTCGCGAGTCCAACGGTGTAGACCAGTGTTTTTAAACCTTTTTTGAGGCAAGGCACACTTTTTTGTTTGGAAAAATCTGGAGGCACACCACCACCACCTGAAAATGTTAAAATGTGAAACTCTGTAGCCTCTATTAACAATATAAAGTCTTTCTCATCACAGTTTTATCAACAGGAATCCAGTAAATCCAGAAACAAAGGACTTTTTTTAATAGTGACTCCCTCAGTGTGAAACCTGGACCTGATGGATGAAGAGCTGAGATCCTGGTTCACATTCTTCCTTTTCAAAAACTTCTCCATCACTGTCACTGACACAGTACTTTGATACAAGATGGTCGCAGGAGGAGATGAACCACACTGACGTCTGTCACTTTACATTTCACCGGCAAAGTTCTGTGCTGCCATCTAGTGGTGAAGAATATTGTTAGCGATCACGGAGTTGGTCGCTGCAGGGCATGATGGGAGTTCAGGTTGTGTGTTGCCGGAGGTTATTGAGGGTTATTGTTGGGCTTGTTGTGGGTGTTGATTTGTGCTTGTGTTGTGTTTTTGTTCCTCGGTTCAGAGAGTTAATTATTTCGTCTAGTTTGGTTTGTTGGATGTTGGTGTGCAACCGTGAGTGTGACATGTGTTGTGTGGAGTCTCATCCTGTTATGAAGTTCCGATTGCAGGTGTTCATGTTAAAATAAAAGCCTCTGGTGATCAGCTTGTAGAAAAGAATCTCGACTCGGAGCAATTCTTCGGCGCCGCTCGCCACAGTATTTATACATGATTATTCTGCACACTGCTCTGACAGCTGACAGCTGACTGTGAGAGCAATTGTTTTTTTAGAAAGAATGTGAAATTGGATAATTTCCCACGGCACACCTGACTAGATCTCGCGGAAACACCAGTGGTTGAAAAACACTGGTGTAGAGGACACACCTCACGTAGAGACACTTGAACTCCACACACACACAAACGCCCCGGTGACAAGCATGTCAGGTTCTCTCGTGGAGATCTTGGTTCGACGGGTCTATTCCAGTGTTGTGGTTCAAGCTGATAAGGCCGTCGGAGGAAGTCGTGTCCCAGCGTCACGGGGGCCGGGGCGGAAACAGCAGGTCAGAGCACGGTGTCAGATAAACTCCGGCCCCAAACGCAGATAACCTCAGCCTCCGAAACTCTCGCCTGCCAAAACGCCCGAACACTCCCTCTCTTGCTCGGCGGAGCCAATCATAACAGAACGTCGGGCAGCGACGGAGGGAGGGGGGGTATGGTGACAGAAAAACAGGAGGAGAAGGAAGCCCGAAGGAGGAAAGGGGAAGAGTAACAAATAGATGTCATACTAGTAGCGTGGGCGAAAATACCCAGAGATGCTTCTGTCAGCGATTAGGTCGGAAAAACGAAGTAAACTTGTCTCTTGAAGCCAATGGTCATATAAAAATACCCGTTTGTTTTTTTCCCCGTGACGTTCGAGATCCTAAAGCGGAAGGTGATTCTATGGGAACTCAACACTCTTGTTTATGAGACACATGACAAATTAGCTGACAATTAGCGGCTTGAAAGTTAGAGAATTGAACTTTCTCGCTCTTTTGGGCTGATCGAGAGACTCAGAGATATCAGAGGATCGACTTCGCTGATGCCCCGGCCGTCGTTGGCAAAGGTAGTAACAGAATAGGAAAGAATATAACCTGGTGTGTGAGCGTATCGTACGCTTCGGTGTGAGACGGATCGCTTTGAGGCTCAAGATGCAAAAAAATGCACGACAACAGTCGAGTCCATTTACCAATTAGCATATCCTGTCTGTCTTGACCATACGGGGCGTCACCGCTCAACCATTCCCTTTCTGGACTGGATCCTCGTGGTAAATTTTAAATTCATAAAATGAATGCACTTTCTTTCTTTTTTTTTTTTTTTTTTTTTGCTCTGTCTTCTCTAATATATCTGCAGGGGAATGGGGGGCAAGTAAAGCGAAGAGGGATTACTTTCGCAATGAAAATGAAGAAAAATAAAGACCCTTGACAGTGAGGACTCACATCAAAAGAAGTCTTTGTCAGATGGTTATAATCGCGGGTCATTAGAGGGCAGCACACAGTGCCGGAAGTATGACGAATGTCAAAACAGGCCCTCACTTCTGCTGCATTATGGATGATCCCCCCCCCCCCCCCCCCCCCCCCCTCCTGCATCAGTTGCAAGTCAACGATCCACAAAAGCAGCGATTTTGTCGGGTTTACGTGACGCATCCACTTCTCCCAGTCACGCCCCCTTTTGACCTTGGTTTAAATGTGGAATTGCGTCGTACGACTCGCACCGATGCATTTTACACTTTGACGCCGCGTTGCGCCAGGTACGCCGCTCTCCGATTCCTGGAACCGATCCGTCTGTTGACTTCATGGTACCGTTACAAAATAGTTGGCGACGAAACATGCATGTGAGGTAATTCTTTGTGCCTTCAAGGCTTATTTATAGCTGATTATTGATGCGTGGCTAAATCTCATTACCAGCCTCTGGCTGTCATCTGACAGTCTTCCAGACAACATCCAATTAAACGTACCCTTTTCAAAGTCATATATACACTTTTATATTCTTATTACTATTATTCTGAACTTCACTCCACTTAACTAAGCCAAGGAAGCATCTGAAGGACAAATTAAGTGGTGAGAATTGTCTGTGTTGAGGTGAAGAAGAGGGTTGGAGTTATTTTTGTTTTTCCACTAAAACTTGATGCAGCAACTCCTCTGAGATGTTTCCCACAGAGAAGGAGGAACTTTTGAGGATCTCAGTTTTCTCCAAGGTGCCTTTGTCCTCCAGAGAGTACGAGTGTCACGAGCAGCGTAATAGGAAGGCGATAGGAACGTAAGTTGATTAAGTTTGCATTTCTATTCAGCGGGGGTTCAAGCACGCAGCTCAGATGACTTTCACAGGCTGAAATTACAAAAAAACAGCATTAACCATCGTCAATATGAGCCCCCTATTGTTTCTAATAGATTCACTGAGGATGAACAGCAGTTTCACACAATCCAAACATTGGGAGCCGAGACAAGCGATCCACAGAAAAAATAGTCAGGATTCACAGTGTTTACGGTGTCAGTCTGTCTGAAACCCTGACATTAAAAATGACAGGGCCGTACACGGGGCAACGCTCGAGCGGGAATTGTTAAACAATACCAAATCCGCAACTTGAAGACAATCACACACCCAGGGCCGTTTAGATGACGACGAGTGAAAACGCTAATATTTTAATCCACTTCTGCCTTTTGTTTACACAAATCAATCGGGCAAACAAAGCTACAAGTCACAGGAAATTATTACATCAGGAAATTCCAGCCACACTGGAAATTGGAATAATAAAATGTAAGATTAATATATTGCACTTTATGATAAATGCCAATGTTTTTAGCAATTTTTGCCAGCTGAAGCCAAACACTTTTATCTCAGCGATGGTTTTGCAGGGAATTTAAAGCAATATAAATCACAATTAAACTGGAATTATGAGGTTTTCCTGAATTATTTGATCTAACAATTCAACCGCGTGCACATATTTATTAGCGCCAGGGTCGCGGAGCCACTTTGGATCAGCGTGGATGTTGAGGTGACGCCCTACTGAACCTCCACCAGCCAAACACTGTGGGGGTTGTGGAGTCGCCCGTTTCAGATTGAAGCAGAACGAACCGAACGCGAGGACAAGCGACCAGACGGCTTTGCGAGGTGAGCGAATATGTAGGCAAAGCGGAGCCTCTGTGATGAGTTCAATTGGTATTTCACGCAGCCTCGCCGCCCTCAACCGTTGAGTTGTTAACCTTTCCTTTTCTTCCTCATCTCTGTGAAATCGCACTAAGCCATTCCTCATTTCTCTCAACCTTTTATTCTCATCACACTCTTCCTGTCACCTCGGATTTTTTGGGGTGTTTTTCTTTTCTTTTTCTTTTTTTTCCCTGAGTGACGACGTACCGAGTCTCACAGGTTCTAATTATTATTTACAGGCAAAACATTGTTCTGTGTGATTATGCTAATTGGCTTTTCCAGCAGGTCTTCACATGGAATACTGAAATGCTCTGGTAACGCTCGCTAATCACTTCCTGTTATAGAGCTGGTCGCCTCTTGATCGGCACGTCTCGAGTCGCCCGTCCCGCAGAAAACACGCAAAAGCCCCGCGGTCACCCCGGCTTCAGACGCCCGTTAGCTAATGAATGCAAATCACGTCACGTGTTAGCCTATTAGCAATAACGCACTGGCAAGTGTACAGACTGCGCAAACACAGTGTCTCTCTTCGTTGTTTGCTGACGTCCTCGTTATCTGATGAAGGAGAACGCAAACACGACCACAACATGTCGGCTTGATCTCCGTCCACACTTGTCTGCGGTACCGATTTAGCATGGCGAGCATGAGAGCTAGTATTGATGCTAACTAGCTAGGTCAGGGAGCTCCATCACTGTGTGAAACGCGACTTGTCGCCATGGGAACAGCTCGGCGACCAGTTTACAGGTTATTTGTGGTGTTATTACTAAAAATCTCAAAGGAAATTTAGTTCGATTAGATGAAAGGAGGCGAATTGGACTTTTTTTATTCTTCGTTTTTCCAGTTTTGGTGGGATTTATTCGGAAACGGTTGGCCGTTAACGCCCCAAATTCCGATCAATTGGTCCACTGGTGATGGCAAATCATCCCTGAAAATTTCCCGCAGTTCGGGTGAGAGGTTTTTGCAAAAAGTACATACATATAGTGTTTTTAACCTTTTAACAGCATCTGTCTTCTTACTAATATTAGTCACATTTTGAATCTGCTGGTTTTGTTCCAAACAGTGACACTTGAGTAAGCTGTGGTGCATCAACCTAAATAAACAATGTGCTTTGTTAGAATATGACAATGAAGGTTGACAGAAATATACACAGGAAATGTATTTTGGGCTCAAAATGTGGACGCTCAGGTTATTCATAGTTTGCTAAAAGTAGTTTTCTTTCTAGTCTTTCCTGATTTCCCCTTTAAAAAGTTCCTAATCTGATTATGACTTGAGATTTTTCCTGTTTTTTTTTTTTTTTTTCACCTCGTCAATCAATTTACTGCCCATTTCCAATCGCACGTGGAAACCCGAAAATAGCCGCCAGCCTCTGTTTCTCTTCCTCTTCTCCATTGTTGTCTCTGCGATCTGGTGCGAAGGCGGCAGTGACAGATTGAAGCTGTCACTCCTTAAGAGGAGCCCCGGCTTTGCATATTACCCCATTCCTCCATCACAGTAATGGAAACACCAGAGAGATACCTGGGCGGGAAGTGATATCCACACTCCAGGGGAACCGTGATATCTTTATCCATCTCTCGCGGCTTCCCTTCGCCTTGCCTATAAATGTGTCTCATGTGGCTGCACACAGCTCCTCGTCCCCGGTCATTCTCTTTACATATGGTGAATATATGCTAAATAAAAAAAAAACCCATTGTCCTTCCCACCGGAGTATAGCTTCAAGGGCTTGACATGGGGTGTGCGTTTGGTGAAATATGTCCCGAATACTGGCGCAAGATAGGGTGTTTATAACCAAGGGCAGTGTGTAACGGCGTGATATAAAGTTACCACCTGGAAATCGGGTTGAAACTGCAGCCGCAAGGAGTTCAAGGTCAACGATCCCTTCAAGTATAAACTCTGAAGTGACTGTGGATGGAAATATGGTTTACAATTGCAGAGCACTAATGAGGAACTCGGCCTCTGGGTAGACGTTAATTTGTTGTTGGTCAACAGTTTAATGAAGGGTGGGCTGCAGGGGAATTCCGCTTTTTCAGCTCCGAATGACATTGATGGCCGATCAAAATGCGTGGAGGGAGGGCTGCTTCGGGAAAGACCGCCTGGTGTAGAGTCCGTCTGTCTTTAGGCCTCGGGAGAGCACGTCGCCCTCCTTTTGTCTCCTCGTTTCTCCATCATCTCAAGGAGACCCCAGAGCTTTTATAGAGCCGGCACTGAGGGCGTTTTACTGCCCGGCCCCCATGTCCCAGTCTTTACTGACTCGCTAAACGCTAACGCTAACACCGCGCTCCGAGGGGGTCGTTTCACGATCTCGGCATGTCACCTTCTGCAAGGTCAGCCGTTTTTTTTTTTTTTTTTTATTCCAGTAAAGCAGGTTGAATATGAGTTCTTATATTTCACGCCTTTGATTCAGGCTCCGAATGTTGGTTTTTACTGTGGTTTCCGATAGAAAGATGCTTTATTGAAGTGATATTATTGAGGTTTTTTTTTTATTTTTTTTATAGCAGGAGTCTCTACTACAGAAAAATGCACAGCAGTAATTCTCTCACAATTTGAAGTGAGCCGGGTTATTTTATCACTTTTCATTTGCAGCTCACTCACCTTTGCAGTTTTTTTGTTGTTTTTTTGAAGCACGAGGTCAAGAGAAAACCTCGTCTCTTTTTTTTTTTGCATTACCCTTTTTCTCTCACTCGCTCTTCTGTCCATTCACTTCTCGGTGCCTTCATGTTTCACTTTGGTCTCCGTCCACATCCCATCCATTCATCGTTATTCTTCAACTTCTCAACACAAGCCGCCTCTCATGAATTATCTTTTCAGCCGTTTTTGACCAAGAGTCACACGGCAAATGTTCCATTGAGGGCATTTGGACTAATATTGTACTTGATATTGTCAAGACAATACCGTTCCTGGCTCCATATCAATGAGCCATAACATTATGACCGCCTGCCTACTATTTGGAAGAAGCCGGCCAAACATGCTTATATATTTAGTTTATTTTTCACGGGGGAAAAAAAACAGATTATAGCTGCAACTCGTTTCCATCTGCAGGCCTCTGAAGGTGCGTGTGGCATGTCTAGGATCAGTATGGTGATAATATAGAAGTAGTAGTGGTTGTAAATATGTGCCAGTGATCCCAACTTTTCCAACCCAGACATTGGAAGTTCCCACAAGGTTTGGCTTTTAGAGACACTTTAACCCAGTCCTGGAGACATTTTTCTGCTTTTGCCACCACTTTGGAAATAAAACGGTGACTTGATGCTTTGGTTGAGTTATCACCTCCGTCAAGGAGGTTGTAAAATCATCTGCGCGTATAAATCTGTCTGTTAACAAGATATCTCAAAATCTAATGAGCTAGATCTTCATACAGATTGGTACAAAGGTTCATTTTGATCAAAGGAAGAAGCCATTAAATTTTGGTGGCGATCCGGATCAAAATAATTGTTACTAATCAATTTTCTTTTTCCCTTGCCGGAGGTCAGAAACCTCTGATTGCTCTTGGCAGGGTAGTGAATTTTTCCTGGAATTCATAAATGAGTCTTAATCTGACACTAACATTTGTCCTGAAAAAGAAAAATTAACCTGTGCAGATAAGTATATCTTTTTTTGGGGGGTTGTGTTAAAAGTGTAAGATTGTGATTACAAATTTTTTTTATTTTTTTTATCTGCGATAAGTCACGTTAACCAGAAGCAGACCCAACAACAAAAGCGAGGTCCGACAACGAGCGATGAGAGAAACAATAGGAAGTAAAACAAGAAACTGCTGGAAGTCTGTGCACTAAAGATATAGAAGACGATCTGGTAGAGAGGTAGAAGGGGAGACGGGTTTATGTAGGGGGTGGGGGGGGGGGGGGGGGGGGACGCCCAGGAAGAACAAGCATCAGCCACATAGCATGGACATGGACAAAAATCAGGTAACAAACACCCATGAATACATTCAAATTCTCACTGAAAGTTGCTTTATTCAGTCATTCACCACCTCAAGAACTGACATCCATCATACTGAAGCATTAACATGAGAAAAGCACTGTGGAAATGTCACTTTTGGCTCATTTCAATTCGAAAAGCTCAAAACAAAAGATGCTTTTTTTTTTTTTTGCTCAAATCTGATGTTTCCTGAAGGTCACCGGCGGGATTTCCAGTTTGCAGTTTGGAGCGTCTCAGACGACTCTGAAACTGAAGCAGTGAACAATGTGCTGAATAAAAAAAAAAAAAAAAACCCCAATTCAATATTTTACAATGAGAAGAAAAGGAAGAACTCGCCGTTTTGTTCCTGAAGTCGGCTGGATAATGTCAGTGCCCATCGACTGTTTTCATATGAAAATAGTCGATACTTGTGACACAGTCAAACACGCGTGAACCTTTAAATCAGCTGGTCTCCATCGCAGCAGCGCCACCAGGTGGATGACGTGTCATTTAGACCAGTGTTTTTCAACCTTTTTTGAGCCGAGGCACTTTTTTGTTTGGAAAAATCTGGAGGCACACCACCACCCGAAAATGTTAAACTCTGTAGCCTCTATTAACAATATAAAGTGTTTCTCATCAAAGTTTTATCAACAGGAATCCAGTAAATCCAGAAAGCAAGGACTTTTTTTAATAGTGCCTCCCTCAGTGTGAAACCTGGACCTGGTGGATGAAGAGCTGAGATCCTGGTTCACATTCTTCCTTTTCAAAAACTTCTCCATCACTGTCACTGACACAGTACTTTGATACAAGATGGTAGCAGGAGGTGGAGATTAACCACACTGACGTCTTTCAGTTTCGATTTCACCGGCAAAGTTCTGTGCTGCCCTCTAGTGGCGAAGACCTTTTATCGTACTTTCGAGATGTACTATCGTACGATCTCGATTGTACTTTATGCCGGATCTTAGGAAAAGATGATCATGTATACGTAAATCATGTCAGTTGTTTTTTTTTCCATTTCAGTTTTCCCAGCAATAGTTTACATTTTCTCATATAAGTACATTTATTAATTCATGAACTGGTGCTTTATAACCGTTTTTAGTGAGAATAGACCTTGATGATCAGTCTGTTGTACCCAAAAAGTTTTTTTTTTTTTTTTTTTTCAACTCTGCAGATATTTTAGCACAGCACGCCTTTAATCAGATTTTTTTTTTTTTGCGCTCACACTCATCCATCAGGATATAAATGGGCTTTGATGTCGCGCCGCTTGGCCGTGCGAGCGGCCCGGCCTGTTTGCTCTCCTACCTGTCACGGCTGGCCTTTCGTCGGACACGGCGGCGGCAAAGCCTCCCTCCGTCCAATTGAGCCACTTAATCACATCATTTAATGCATTGTTAAGCACATTAGACGCCGCCCGCTTCACAATACCTCCGCTTAATGTAGCGTGGAGGAAAAGGGGCTTGGAGGGTTGGCGTGGAATTAGTCACTGGCAGCTCGAACGATTATCTAAATCCAAACGACCATTTTTTGCTTCCCCCCCCCCCCCCCTTCTCTTCCTTCGGTCGTCCCTGTGCCGCCTCTCCTCCCACGGCAACGCCTGCTTTCACTTGCAGATGGAGCGACCTTGTCTGACCTCCCTTCACAGGTTCCCCCTCTGTGTTTTTCTCCCCGTGTCTCTTTGCAGAGCTCGTAATTATCCCGGCGAGAGAGCTTGTTTTTATAGCCGGTGCCTCGCTAATTGTGTCGCTTTCTTATTTTCCCCTATACGAAAAGGGGGTGTTTAACAAAAAAAAACGGAGCCGCTGGAACAGCTGCATGCATTTGTCCCCCCCCCCACCCACCCCCCCTCCTCGTTTGTTTCCGAGCAGTTCAAGGTTGCCTGGCATTCTTCTCCGTTCGTCGTGCGTTCGCCCCCGCGGCGCTCACGGAGGCGGCGCATCACAGCGCCGGCGAACGCTGAGAGCGGGGATTAGCAAAACTACATTTTCCTTCATTTTATCAACTCTCCCATTGAGCCTGGACACCTCAA
Source organism: Blennius ocellaris (assembly GCF_963422515.1). NCBI lineage: Eukaryota > Metazoa > Chordata > Actinopteri > Blenniiformes > Blenniidae > Blennius > Blennius ocellaris. The sequence continues at coordinate 3,230,670 of NC_137655.1, forward strand.
GTCAGTGGGTGTGTGTGTGTGTGTGTGTGTGTGTGTGTGTGTGTCACATTTTTATTTTATCCTCCATATCTGTAGATTCCCAGTTGAAACTATTAATAGCATCCGATTTGTCATCAGTCCACATGAACGCTGGGTTCTCTCTATTTTGTTACGTTTCTTCTTCTCTCTACACATGTCTGTGTGGTTTCATTACCAAAACAAACCACAGCGCCCCCCCGTGGCCCGGCATACTAACTACAGTGTAAATGCAATAGTGCATTTTTTTTATCCCCCGCCGTAGCCGATAGGCCCCGAAGGGGGATCTTGAAACAGTCTCCGTACGTCCGTACGTCCGTCCGTTCGAACGTTTCTACCTATATCTCGGCAACCCCTGGGCCCACAGTGACCAAACTTCACATGTGGATACATCTCAGAGGGGGAAGGGACACTATGGTGACCTTGACCTAATTTGCATATTAAGTAGGTCACAGGGTCACGAAGTGCTTAAAAACACATTTTGGGCTCTGGAGGCCTAGGTTTTTGAGCTAGGGCTCTGAAATGTTATACACACATGATACACACTCCAGGGATAACCTCCAGTACACCAAGTGACCTGACCTTGACCTTGAAGATTGGTAGGGTCTGAAGTTTGCTCGTCATGGTTGCACAATACATGTATTTTCATATAAACATTTCTCCTCATTTCTCAGCAGTTCCTGGGCCCACAGTCACCAAACTTCACACATGGACACTCCACCTGGGGAGAAGGGGCACCATGGTGACCATGACCTAATTTGCATATCAGGTCACAGGGTCACTAAGTGCATAAAAAACACCTTTTGGGCTCTGGAGATGTATTTTGACATAGCTTATGAAGAAGACCTTTCAGATTCTACATAATTATCTACTAGGACCCATGGAACACCCTCTAGTGTACCAAGTGTGCTGCCTTAGAGCTGGCTTTGTGAGAAAATATAAAGCCCTCCGGCGGGGGATTAGCCCAGCAACGGCCTTCTTGTTATTATTTTTTTTCCGGATTAGGTGTTGTTATTTGCAATGTCGTGTAAACGGGGCTTTTATGTGCTTCATTTCATTGGCTTGGGTGTAAAAATGAAGCCAAAGGTCAAACAAGGACAAGGCAGAAGCCCACCAGTGTTTAGAGTAGCTGTGAAACCAGCTCACGTGTTCTGCAGTACAACCGAGGTTTAGCTGATTTGAGGTTGTCAATCTTATATCAGCAGGTGTTGTATAGACGTATAATGAGGCTGGACGAACACCTCCACCCTCAGTCCCACCACACATTTGGGTTTCATCTGGAGCAGTGGGGTCTTTTCTGGTCGACGACGGTGAATAAAAGGATGCGACTTTCAGTTTTCCACTTTGAATTGGTTGTCAGGCGTTTGATCCATTTGTGCTGCAAAATGTTCAGTCTAATTTGAGATTTTTCAGACTTTCTGTGGCCATTTGTAATTTGTTTTCGCTCATTTTCCAGCTCTGACAATTTGGCGGTTTTCTCTGCGTAATAACTAAATCATTTCACAGTATGATGAATTTTTTTTTTTTTTCCTTGAGTGAGGTTTGATCTTCATAATCCATTTCTCTCTTATTATCTTGACTTCTTTTGAACAGTCTGAATCTGTCTGTGGCTGTTTAAAGTTGGATGATTTGTGGCGTCTTTTGTCACGTGTCCATGCAATTATTGAGCTTTTGTTTGTGTTTTCGCCTCCTTCTTTTTTGCTGTAAAACCTAAAAGCTCTGCGACGTCTTCATTTAATGCGTTTCGCGGTGCAAGCAAAAAAAATCAAAAGGTAATTAACCAAATGAAAGACTGACCAAAGTGATTAAAGAAAAGCGGAGGGGTGCAGCAGAAGAGCCGGAGGAGGAGAACACTTTGTCCCAAACGACTGAAACCAACAGACATGAAAAAAAAACCAAAACAAATGTGACTGGTCTGAGCACGAGGAGGGAAATACGTGAAGTCAGCTGTAACGTCGGCGGAAACAAGAGCGACAAGAGCTTGTCGGTCGGAACGCCACAGCCAGCAGGGGGCGCAACGTTTCAGTGCCTCATCATTGTCCTTTCAGTGACTTTCCAAGAAGCAAAGACAACTCATGAACCCATCAATAGATTCTTCTTCCACTCGCGTCCACGAGGAGGCTGTTTGGTTTTGACGACCCTCTTTGATTTAGCGTTGCTGTGACATTTACATTTCAAACTATTTCAAAGCGTTTGTACAAAGTCCCGTTTGTACACTTGATCTCGCAAGGTCTCGATTCGCTCTGTAAATAACGATCTATGATTCGTTTCGCAAACACTTAAGACTATTTCCGTGGCTTGAAAACTCTTTGAGAAAGTCTGGGGGATTTTGTTTGGGGGGGGGTGGATGAATCGGTCAAATGTTGATATTTTCTCTTTGATATCTTTGATATTCCAGAAGACGAATTCAGTTCTGAAATTCCGGTTTGTTTGTAAACAAATCAGCTTTGGTGTGACTGATTTGGGCGACTGCGGGTTGGAAGTCAGTGGAAACGAGCGGTGACGGTCTTGTTTTGATGGTTTGGTTTAGTCCCTGTGCAGAAGTGCGACTTTTATGGGGAGTAGAGTTTTTAACATCTTTTTTTTCTTCTGGTAGAGTAACTTTAACATCACAACGACGAGTTGCACCGCTCGAAAAAGAGACTGCGGGTCCTTCCCTCCCTCGTCCCTCGGAGACACCGTGACGTCGACTCCCACCGGTTCTCCAGCTCGGACCCGCCCGACGACCCTCGAGGTGAAAGAGTTTCTTCAACAACACGGCGGAGCTCGGACGGAGGTGGAGGCTGGCCCGCTTCCCAAGAACAACACACCACTGACAACCCCACACACACACACACACACACACACACACACACACACACACACACACACACACACACACACACACACACACACACACACACACACACACACACACACACACACACACACACACACACACACACACACACACACTCGTTCTCTCTCTGCTCTCAGCGCGACAGTCAAATTCCGCTCAACAGCCAAGTGCAAAACGAGAGGCGCTTTCAAACAGACTGTGTGAGTGCGTTGCGCCTCTGTTTCCCCTCTGAAGCGGCCTCTTGTCTTTGTTTATCGCGATGACAACACTCCAGTTTATTAAAGTGTACAAACAAGCCTTCCGGGATTCAAGCCGCCGGCTCGGTTCTGCAGCGACTGCGGTGCTGCACGATGATACGAGACTGATCAAAAAGCGCCAGCGATGCGACCAAGTTCCCCTCCACGTTGGTTTTTATGAGTATTTATTGGCTGGAGGAGGCTGGTGGTCGGTGGTCTCTGTGTGCAATGAGTTTTCTCCATCGGGTGGAGGTTCCACTCAGTCGGACAGACTGCAGCTTCATCCGGACTGATGTGTGTTGGTGTGTATCTCCTCCTCGTGGATCAACCGACAAAGCTCGTTTTGGTTATTTTCAATCGCTCTCCGCTGAATAACGAATTTATTTGGTTCCATAAAAGTGAGTTTTATTGTAATAATAATAATGCAGCTTCTTTAAAAGGAATAAAAAAACCATCACGATGGGACAAAAGGAATCCCCCAGACTCCCAGTTGTTTTGTTTATCCGCCTCAAACTCAGCCATTGTAGGAGGGACTGTCGGCGTCACGCTACTTCCTCGTGACCTCTGAACTGAACAACACGGTGTCGTCGAGGCCTTTTGAAGTCTGGTTGGAACTGAACGTGTCTGAAGGAGCTGCAGTGCCTCCATTTCTGCTTTTATTCTTGTTTTGAACAGCTGCTCAACTGGCGTCGCAAGTGAGCGAGAAATTCATCTTTGAGACAACGATAACAAAAGATGTTTTTTTTTCAAAAATTCTCTGCACTGTCAACAATGTCATTTAAAAACCAACTTTACAGGTTTACCATGAGAGAACTCATTTATTGTAGCTGAAGTGTCTCCGTTGAGCTCATGCAAACACCACATTTCCTTTTATATAACATTCAAATAACCACAAAAAAACCCAACATTTGCAAACGTGTTATACTCACTGCTCTGTCCTTCAGGCAAAATTAAAACATCAGCGCACTTTTAAATACGACTTAACAGATCACGGACCATGCATCACCGTCAGGCTGTCGGCAGCAACGAAAACGGATAAAAATTAACAACCAATAATTAACATCTGTAATCGATAAAGAGGCGGATGACTGGGATGGTCTCACACGGGCCGTTTCCATAAACACAGTGGGTAAATCTTGCCGGGTAATTCCCTAAAAAAAACCCCACTGTGTGCCACTTTATCCAAACGTGAAACAGGACCAGCCCGGTGAAATACCACAGTGCAGCAAAAATCCACTTTCATTTTCTCACGATACTCAGAAAATCTCTTAATTTGACCATAACGTTCACTGTATTGGCTCAAATGGCATGATTTTTGCTGAGGAAGCTTACTTTTACATGCAATTTAAAAATCTGATTTTAAATTTTTCACTCGGTCGATAATGCACCGTCGGCAAAAAAACGTCCTTATGTGGCGTTCGTGGCAGTTTTCATCCACTGACTTTGACCCCTGTAGAAATATGTCAGATAAATATTTCTTCAATTTTTTTTTGCATAAATCTGTTAATCAACTTCAGTCCTGATCAAAACTACCAAATATTAAAACAAATTTAAATAAAAATGAACCCTTTAAATGCCCATTTAGAAGATAAAGGCACTGAAATGGGAAAAAATACACACAAAATGACTCATTTTCAATATAAAATGTGATTTTTTTTACATGTTATTACAGTCTTGGATATGTCAAAGATTAGTAATGTAATTATCTTTGAAGCATATTTAGTTTTAGAGTTTCCAAAAAAATTCCCTTTGGCTGTTTTCATCCACTCACTTTTCCAGCTGTAAAAATACATCACATAAATATTTTTATCTGATCAAAGTTAGTGGATGAAAACAGCCACGAACGCCACATAAGGACGTTTTTTTTGAACGCCACACAAGGGTTAATGAAACACACGAGATTACGTTCCACACTGACAGGATGCGGGTTGAAAGGAAGTGGATGAAAAAAAGGAGGTAAACTGCAGTTGAGGGGGAAAAAAAGCCAGAGAATCAGATTGTCTGTATGTAATTTAAAGGAGTAATGGAGGTGAATGAGGCGAAGCCCGCTGAGCTTGGCCGTAGCCACCAAGCGGGGTTGATGGCGGTACTATATCATTACAGTGTGTGATTACAGCGGCGGCTGTAGGGAGGTGTTTTGGCCGGAGTCGCTGCCAGCGTGACTTATTGCCGGTTAGAACATTTTCTAGCGCGAGAGATGTTCCAGAATCCCGCCGATCGGGGGGGGAGTGGCATCGCGTCCGCGGAAAAGTCTTCTTTGGTTGAGTGTGAGAGCTGCCGTGTTTCGGATTCCAGGCTTCTGCCTGTGCTTTTTAGAGTCCGCTTTAAGATTCTTTTATTTTGTTTTTTAAATCTTTAAATGGTTCTCGCCATCGCCTTTACCTCTCTGAGCTCCTTCATTCATAGAGGTACCGAGGTCCAAACAGAAGCTCAGAGGGGAAAGAGCCTTTTCGATTGTCGGTGCCTAACCTTGGAACTTTTTGAAATATTTAAACTTTTGTGCAACTTTTTTTCCAATGTTAACGGATGGAGAATTTTTTTACCTCGCTATAACTTCTTCAAATCTTTACCGACTTCAACCATTCAACTTTTAAACTGTTCAACTTTTTGAAACTTGTGCAACTTTTTGACACTTTTTCAACTTTTTGAAACTTTTTCAACTGTTTGACACTTTTTCCACTTTTTCAACTGTTTCAACTTTTTGAAACGTTTTTAACTTTTCCAACTTTTTTCTACTTTTTCAACTGTTTGACACTTTTTCAACTTTTCAAGTTTTTGAAACTTATTCAACTTTTTGAAACGCTTTTAACTTTTCCAACTTTTTTCTACTTTTTCAACTGTTTGACAGTTTTTTAACTTTTTCAACTACTTCAACTTTTTGAAAATCGTGCAATTTTTTAAAAATCGTGCCAATTTTTTGAAAATTGTGTAACTTTTTGAAAATCATGCATTTTTTTTAATTGTGCAATTTTTTGAAAATTGTGTAACTTTTTGAAAATCATGCAATTTCTTTTTAAATTGTGTAATTTTTTGAAAATTGTGTAATTTTTTTGAAAATTGTGCCATTTTTGGAAAATGGCACAATTTTCAATAAATAGTGCAACTTTTTTAAAACATTCTTTTATCAACTTTGTTTTATACCCTCAACTTTAAACTTTTCTCAAACATTTCATCTGTGCTCTTCACCCTCTTCTTCGTCTCCTCTTCGCCCTTTTTAAACTGCCAGTCTTTAAACTCTTTCTTAAACTCTCACTCCAGACCAGAGACGGGCCGGCAGGACAAAGCATTACAGCAGCATTCACACTATCATGCATTTGCCGCGGGAAATGCAGATCATCTAGTTTTTATTGTTTTAAATGTTTTTATGTTGCCTCTTATATTTTTATTTCAATGTACGGCACTTTGTCTCGGCTACGGCTGCTTAAAGCGCTTTATAAAAAAAGTTGAGTTGAGTTGAGTTTCTGGAAAAACAGGCCGCATGCAGGAAAGCGGCCCTACGTCAAGACCCACAATGCTCCGCGGGAAAGACTCGGAGCTGCTGGTCAAAAAAAACCAACAAGCCCCGGTCCTGTTTGACCCTTCAGTTTCCCCCCCCCCCCCCAGCTTCTTCCCTCATTTTCTGCCACCTCGTCGAGTCCGCCCGCCTCCAGACTTGAGAAGAGGCGGGCAACACCGTCACGCCGGGGTCGTCCAAACCCGACTGATAGTGAGCTGTAGTAAAATGACTTCCCCTTGTTTGTTATCTTAAAGCTTTAGAGAGAGGTATGTGAAAAAAAAAAAAAAGATTGTTTTTGGCACCGATCTGCATGCTGATGTGAAAAGCAAAAGTTCCGAGCGCCGCCGTAGAGGCAGCTTCTGCCCAGCTGGAATAACAGGAGCCTGGGATGACACTTCCTCCGTAAACAACGGTGTTGAGAGCTTGGAGGGGGGGCGGGTGGGGTGGAGGTGGAGGGGGTGGGGGGGGGGGGGAGGTGGGCAGCGAGCACAGCTTGGAGGCCTGCCGGTGACACCGAGCGCCACTCGCAGACAAAAGGTGGAAGGAGGGACGAGGACAGAAGGACTGTTGGCAGCACTTGAAACGAGATCCTCCGCGTGCCTGTCGCTGTCAAAAGAGCAGCCCGCCTCGTTTCAACAGCCAGCGTGCGTGTGTGTGTGCGTGTGTGTGTGTGTGTGTGTGTGTGTGTGTGTGTGTGTGTGCAGAATCCACTCAATTTAATTACTAGGCAGCGACAGAGAATTTCACGGGCAAATTTAAGTCACAAGTAAACTATTCCATTCCAAACAAGTAATTTATAATTGAGGCAGTTGTGTCGTTATTGTTGTTGTTGTTGTTGTATACGGTATTGAAATTGAAAACTGGCCAAGGGGATTAAATATATATAGATATATACACTAATCATTACACAAAAAAGGACAGTTTTGCTTCTTGTTATTTTCAGGATAAAGTTGATAATATTGTGTTTGAACAAAGACAAGATAAATGAAAAAAAACAATAATATTGTGCTTGAAGATCAAGAAGAAGAAAGTTGTTTATACATTTAAAATAATGCAACATGAAACACGTCAAAAAACGTCAAATGAAAAGCCAGATCGTAATAGAAACGTCAATGTCAAGAGCAAAAAGCCAACAATTTCACTAATCAAGAATAGAATGAATTGTTGACAAAGACAAATGATCAGTTAGGATAAAACATTGATTAGAAATGCCAGTAAGTGTGGGGTCTACTCATCCATCCATCTTCTATACCACTTCATCGTGGATCGCTGAGTGCTGGAGTCAATCCCAGTTCCCAAGTTCAAAATTACACATCAAAAAGCACTGGTGAAACTCTAAAATCACATAAAACTTCATGTTTTAAGTCAGTAAGTCAAAACAAGACTGATATGTTGTAGTGACTTTCTTCATCAAACCACACATATTGGATCTTCTGGCCATGTAGTGTTTCATCTTTATATTATCAACAATATATCTTAATAACTTTTTTTCTTCCTCATTTTGAGGGTGCATGTTTAGAGAAAATGAACGTGGGCCTACAGGGGAACCTTGGGGTGCTCCACTGGGAAGAAACCCCACAAACAGTCCCATTAAAAACATTACGTTTTCTCAACTGCATCAGATGAGTTAATTTACACACAACCACATATTGTACAACATACCGACATGCTTTCTGATTTCCGAGCCGTTTTTTTTTTTTTTCCCTTTTTCTTTTACAGAAATGACAACATCTTTCAAGAAACTGGAACGGTTGTTTATATTATTTCAAGTGTCACAACGTGTTTAATAAAAAAAGTGTACGTGTTTTAATAAGAGACGGTGGGAACAGGGCGGTTAAATGAAATAGGAAATGACAAATAGCCCATATGCTAATTGGTTTCAGGAGCAGCTTGCGACAGCAGACGAGACCACCCACGCCTTCTTTAGCATATAAACTAAATTAAAACACCTCCCAGTGGCTGCCAAGTCCTCGTAAAAAAAAAAAAAAAAACCAAACCACAAATTTCCCAACCGTCTCCAGCTTTATCACCTACTGTAGGCACAGACCCCCCCCCCCCCCCCCCCGTCATGGTTTTCATTAACTCGATATCCTGTCAGGCCTCGTTTTGACCTCCTGGGAAACGCAGTGAGACGGACGCCTCGGCGAGATCCACATCACCTGAGTCCGACGCTCCGGTGCGAGTTCCCCGTGGTGAGAACTCCTGATGAACGCTCCTGTTTCTGTCACATCGCAGAGTGGGATTTTTTTTTTTTTTTTTTTTTTTTAACTTAAATGGTTTTGAAATCGGTGAGCGAAGCCATCAAAGGGGGAGGATTTGCACTTGCGAACCAAAAGAAAGATATATAAGACTTTAAATCACATGCTTCTGTGTGGAAACTTCGTTTTTTCTGTGGGACGTTCATTTGGCATTTATATGTTTTAATATATGTTTTAATATAGGTTTTGATATAGGTTTTTAATACATGTGACATATATAAAATTGGCCATTTTCCTATATTATATGTACATAAATGCACATATATGGACACATATACATGCATACAGGCACCTATATAGGTACATGTATGCACATATATATGTGTGCATATATGTACCTATATGTTCTTCTTGCATAATTGTTTTTTAGTTAGTTCTTAGTTATTGCCTTGATAATGTATGACAGTTGCCAACGTGAGATATATAGGCTATATATATGGAAGTAAAGCAGTACAGGAGACCTATATGGCCTGTATATTCACATATATGCACCTCAATTTTGCCTATATGTCACATATATACGCATATATGCAGCATATATGTGCATTTGAACTGCTTGTAGGTTTCATATATGCGCATATATCCTCGTATAGGTTCTTTCCATGTGGGGTTAAACAGATTTCTTGGGACTCTGATCCGGATAAAGTGCAGACGGATTATTAAAAAAACAACAAACCTTGAGCTTGTATTGCTCCGCCACTGATTAAACGAATCTTAATCACGTTTTTCATTTGGACAAATTTGCCTTTAGATCCCGTCTTCTTGAGGCGAAGGTGCTCATGTAATGCACGACGACTTTATGTCGCCTCGTAAAATGTCCCGCAGACGCCAGCCCACCTGGGGGAGGGGCACCGCCAACTTAAGTGAGCGGAGTCAGAGGCCCCACGGAGACGTGGAGCTCGTTGAATCGACATTTCACCGCCGCGGGAATTCCCGCAAAATAGACTCACGTTTAGTGCGACACCTCCAAAACAACAAGTATTTAGCGTGTCTATGTAGATTTACCCATTCAAGAGACATTATAATTGCATCCATGTCATTCACTGGTGGACAGGAGTGTGACAGAAAGAAAAATCCAGTTTCACATATATCTGCTTTGCACCAGCGCCAATGTCACATATGGTGCTTTTCTCGTTTTCGTCGTATTCCATTACAATATAGTACACCCACATATATATGCCCATATATGTACATATGGGCATATATGTACATAAAATATAGGAAAATGGCCAATTTTATCACAATTTTTGTGACATATATAAAATTGGCCGTTTTCCTATATTTTGTTTTATGTACATATATGGGCATATATGTACATAAAATATAGGAAAACGGCCAATTTTATATATGTCACATATATTCAAAACCTATATCAAAACCTATATTAAAACATATATGTTTATATAGGTTCTTTCCATGTGGGCAATTACATGTGATACCAATTTCACGTGTTCGCACAGACATAAGTTCTTCTTGCATAATTGTTTTTTAAGTTAGTTCTTCGTTATTGCCTTGATAATGTATGACAGTTGCCAAAGTGAGATATGGGCTATATATATATGTGTGGAAATAAAGAAGCAGTACAGGAGACCTATATGGCCTGTATATTCACATATATGCACCTCAATTTTGCCTATACGTGGCATATATATGCATGTATGCAGCATATATGTGCATATATGCTGCATATAGGTTTCATATATGTGCATATACCCTCATATAGGTTCTTTCCATGTGGGCAGCAGCGCGAGTCATCGGACCTTTTCCCCCCCATCGTGAACAAGTAATCACCCCCAATTTCACCCCCAAGAATAAAAGTCTTCCCACAGCTATTCAAAATGGTTTTAAATGAAGAGAAAACAACTACAACTTAAGAGGACTGTGTATATTTGGAAAAGGTGGTGCGAGAACCGACGTGAAACACAGATGTGTTTCTATTCTGGGAGGTTTATGGAACGTCTCAGTGACAACTTCAAACTGTGCAAATCACTGTTCTGCGTTAAAAAAACTCATTTAAAATAATTAATGTTTACAATGAACAATAATTTCTGTTACTTTTTTTTGTTTGGTTTTTCTCATGTATTACTTCTGTTATGTTCCATATTAATTTTTTCTCCCGTATTACGACTGCTATGTTTATTATTATTGTAAAAAAAACATTTTTCTTTCTCCAGTTGCTTTTTAAAAATTTGATTATATTTTTTGCGTCACTGGTGTCTGGGGTAACCGCACGGGTTTTTAAGGGAGAGGCTAAAATTAGCCTTGGCTTCAGCCTAATACCCATTTCAGTTACAAGTATATTGTGGAAACAGTGAAAAATCACAGGTGTGTGAACTTGTACCATGAACTGCACACAAATTCATCAACTGCACTTATACTGAAACTGTAACCGAAATAAACCATTCATTCATTCAATTTGCATCGGATATCTGCTTAAATAATAAATTTCCATATATATATATATTAATAATATTACAAAAAGTGGGTCGTTACCATCGTGCTTCACTCTCCGGTGTTTCGGTTTAACTGGCGCCCTTGTTAACTGGTGACTTCTGCCACGAGCCCAGCCGATGTCAATACATTCTGTTGGAATGGAAAGATTCATGAAATATATATTTCAGATGTGCTCGTCTTTCTACATTTCCATGATAAAGAGGCACATTTTCCACGTGTGCTTGGACTCTTCAAAGATACAAAAGACGGTAATGAAGCTGCAGATATACGAGCAATTTAATAGTTTTTTTTTCCGTGAGCGTGACGCTGAACGTCCAGTCGACAGAAATATGGAAAAAAAAAAAACAAATGTCTGAATCCAGACAGTCGAGACAGAAATCCTCCATTCAGCCACTTTCAGTAGGAGTGAAGTAACTTAACCTTTAAAGTCAGTAATGCTCTCAGATTGTTTTTTCAGCGGGAAGGAGGATGTTGACAGAGGTTTAGAATGATTATTGAACCTGAGCTGAGGAATTCATGTGATTGATTCAGTGTTTGCTGAAAGCTTCGCTCCTCCTGAATAATTCAGCGAACCTCCCCGAATCGCTTTTGGGACACACGCGTGTCAACGGGTTTTTTTTTGTTTTTCTCATGCAAAACAACTTAGACCTGCTCAAATGTGGGGAAAGCATGATGCCAGGGTGTATTCAGCCTCGTCGTGAGAAAATGCGAGCGACGAGCATTTAAAAGAAAATGGGGAATCGGGTGTCGTCAATAAGCGGCCGACAAAACTGACGTTGGAAGTGATTTTTGGTGGAAGTGAGTCGATCTCTGGAGCTGAGCTGGAAAAAGTTTCACTCACATCATTATTCACTTATAAAAAAACCAAAAAACGATACACATGCACTTTGAAACATACGTATTTCGTATTAATTTCTTGTATTTGTGAGCCTAAAATGTACTTTTGTATCTGGAAAACGTGTTGAATCTTTAAAATCCAGATGATTGAGTTCATAAAGTTGTTTATATGGTTTTACTCCGTGGAAACAATAACTGGACCTTCGGTTTGCATTTACAAACTAAATTTAAATTCCATTTTCTTTCTTTCTTTTGTGACATTTTGGTCCGTTTCACCATTCTCAGGCGGCTTCAATTGGAAGATATTTTTCAAATAAAATAAAAAAAATGTGAGACTAAAGGTCAGTGTTATATATTCCATATAAGTTTGTGACGGCATCATGGGACTTCTACAGATGGGCTGACATCTGGGGGATATTATTTCTAAATATCCATGAATTGACTGTATTAACCTTAAAGACAGTGAGAGAGGAAGTCTTTAGGCAGCTTGTATTTGCCCTCATCATTGATTGAGAGCCCTGGAACCCTCCATGTCCGCCGGCTCTCTGCTCCCAAACATCGTCCAGATTAAATACGACGGCTTGAATCTAGATCGAAATCAATAAACTACCTGCTCAGGATAAGGTGAAGGTGTATTTACACACTCATAAGGTAACCTTGTGAATCAGCCACACTTAAATATACAGAAACTGAGGCATTAATGGTAAAAAAAATAAAAAATAATAGCAGCAATATTTCAAATACATCAAACTGCTTTTTGTTTTTTGTTTTTTTTAAGTTTACAAACAGAACCAGACAGCCTGTTTCTGTCTGCTTTAGCATAATGAAGTAAATGGAAATGTTGATTATAGTTGAATAAGAGTAGGCACAAGCGTCTCGCCACACAGAAAAACGGGAAGCTTCCTTCCTTCCAGGCCAACAAAATTCAGAAACTGATTAGAAACTGCAGAATTTACGAGGCTGACATTGGGAGAAGACTTTGACCTGACAGGATGTTTTATTGCTTGAACTCGTCCTGTTCCTTTCATTACATTTCCCGTTCTATTCACTTCTTACGAAGGTTTTTCCTCCATCTTAAGATTGAGTAATTATTCAATACATTCAGTTTGCAAGCATTATGAAATGTAACCAATAGGCAGGACTGAACATTTTGAAAATACTTGGCACGTTTGTTTTAACCACTTTTTGAGCTTTTCCCACAATTCTTATGTGGATTTAAGCCCGTCGGACTTTTTATTTTATCTTGGTTATTTCTTATTTCCCATGTTTGGGCTCAGTTTTCCTCTGGAGAACGACTTTAAGATATCAGGTGGCCTCTTGTGGGTAATTTATGATAGTATGATCATAAATACTCGACTCACTCAGATCATTTTAATCATATTTTTTCTGTCATTGAATCTCATCGTTTGCTGAGGGAATGGGGGGAAAAAATAACAGGCATATATATTTAATTTATTTGTGTTTTTTTGGTTCACTCGTTTTAAAATAGAACTTTTTTTTTCTCCATCAAATGATTTTCTGTTTTTGAATGTTCTAACCACCAAAATACTGCATCAGCAAATCATCATCCAACATTTATGATGAATGTTTGATTCAGATTTTTATTCCATCCCTTAAAAAAAACTTGTTTCAGTACATAGCAGGTACTTTTTTGTTTGTTTTTACATTTCATTGCACATTTTACCAAGTATGATTATTGTGTGTAATGAATAATGGACTTGGCTTGAATTTATTCTCATGTATATCCACATATTATATAAAAAATTAGGTTTCAAGAGCTTAGAAGTGTCGTTTCCCAGCTTATATTGTAAATCCAGCTTGTGTTTAGATCCGAGATCCAAAATGTATTGCAAATTTCCCATCTTCATATCAATATCGTGCAATATCCATATCACAAAAGACCAACTGAAGTGTAATATATGACGTATCCACACACATTGCTAATTCAAAATAACAAAATCTGAAATGTTTTATTATAATAAACATTTTTTTGGGAGAGTCAATGATTAAGAAGAATGATTAAGCTGATGTGGCATGAAAGGATCTGCTGTTCAGCTCTGCAGCTCCCGGAATGATTCCAGGATAATGTTAAAGCCCGCTGTGGCTGGAACAGGAGAGCTTCTATTGTTTCTCCAGATCCTGGTCAAATCCAATAAAATAACTATTTATTATCTGTGAATTTTATAAATATAAAGTCAGGTATCGTAAACGTATGTAGGTCACAGATGTTATTTCTCTCGTTGAATCGAATGGGGGGAGAGAGAGAGAGAGAGAGAGAGAGAGAGAGAGAGAGAGAGAGAGAGAGAGGGGGAAAAAAATCAATTGGTGAACAAACTTGTGGCCAAGGGAAAATGTATTATAAAGTTTTATTGTAACCATCATGAGAGCGTGGAGCTGATTTTTTTTAAAATTTTAAACATCTCATTGGCTCAGTTCAGTGTGTGTTTGTGGGCCTGATGACCCCGGACGGCTGCTTAAACCCGGCCGTGATGGGGAGTCCACGCATCCCATTTTTCATTTTATTATTTATTTCATTCATTTAAAACAACGCAACAGCAGCATTTCATATGAATGAAAAGGCGCAGAAAGAAGTAAAACTGATAATGTCTGCCCCTAATTGAAGGAAAACTGGTTAGTCTATATTCGTGTTGGTTGAATTCGATGAACTGATTTGAGCAAGCATTTATTAATTACCTTCAGGCAGAATGCATGGAATGAAACGAGATCTCGGGCTCATCAACCGCACCGTCCGGGAGGATCAGGCATCAGCAGAAGTGAGCCCCGAGTCACACGCAGCGATGCTATTTAACCATTTTCCCAACGTGGAAGTACCACAAAGTTAATGCAACGTACATTACTTCGCGGAATTGTATCTATGACACTTTCCTGGACGGCCAACAGTTTCCTGTATATCTGCAGACATGCTAAGCATAGCGGATTATATGTAGCTTGTGTGTATTCCTTCACCTTTAGCGGATTCGCATGATTAATCAGCAATTGCGCACGATAAAATATAATAATTCTTTCTTCATGATCAACACAAAAAATCGTTTTACAGTTCCAGTTCATTCACATGCAGCCGTTTTTTTTTCTTCTCCAAAACATCAAACACAAAATAAATAAACAAGGTTGATCTGCTCCTCCGCAGTGTCGCATTTCTGTAACATTGATCATTTAAACAAGTTTCCGAAACACATCAATGGAGTTAGAAGTTTTAAATTTTACAATCAAGACGGTTCCACGGACTGATTGTGAAATTAAAAACTTCTAAATCTCCCCAGTCGGATAAGGAGGCGGGACGGTGTTCCAACAGGCCCGTGTTTACATGGAAGGTGGTGGTGGTGGAGGGGTGGAGGGGTGGAGGGAGGGAGGGGGGGGGGGGTGGAGGGGGCACGCGGTCTTGTTTGCATCCTGTTGAAAGCTCATCCTTTGCACTGTCAGGAGCCCCGTAATCCCGCGGAGAGGAGCTTCCCTCCGGGTTCTGGGATGGGAGGAAGACGGTGCGGGAGGACGAAGAGGAGGAGGAGGAGGAGGAGGAGGAGGAGGAGGGGGGGTCTTACGGGGGGGGGGGGGGACGTTGACAGAGTGCTTTGAGGCCGTCTCAAAGTGGATAAGGGTGAGTAGAGCCCGAGGGCCTCGTCTGCCCGGTGCTGCTGTAAGTGCTTTAATGGCAGCCAATAACAGCGTGAGGGGTGACTGGCTTCAGACCCCCTTTTCCTTCTCTCTCTCTTTCTTTCTCTCCCTCTCTCTCTCTCTCTCTCTCTCTCTCTCTCGCTCGCTCATTTCTCTGTGGCTGCCTGCCTGCCTGCCTGCGCTCTCAATCCGAGGCCTCGATAAATCTGGAGGGATTAGAGAAACCTCAGCTCGTGGGTCGCCTCCAAATTAAACCGGGGGCAGAAACCACTTAATAATCCACTGCGAGGAGGAAAAAAAAAAAAAAAAAAAAAGAGCTTTGGTCTGGCAGAGCGCAGAGTAAATATAAATAAACAAAACTTTTGCAATAAACATAAATCTTTCAGATATAAAGTACAGTGTGGAGCTGGCAGATAAATATCAGCCCAACTCGGTTTTTTTTAATGTTTTTTTTTTAATATTACATGACTGTTTGCTTTTCGATCAGTTTACTGAGATGTGTAATTTTCCAATAACTCCTCGCCAAGTCTCTCCCGGGGCTGCCGGGAGAGTCTTTGATGTTGAAAGTGAGACCGCGGAGCCGCATTTCTTCTCTGACAGCCGCCATCCTGACGTGGCAAACACATCTCACAAATGTCTGTGTGTGTGTGTGTGAGAACTTAATTTTCCCCGCACCACCATCATCATCATCTGATTCTTTATGTATTTTCCAAACTGAACTGACTGAACGCCACCCCCCCCCCCCCCCCCCCCCCCCCAGGGAACCCCGAAGTCAACACAACGTCTGCGCGTCGTTTTATAGCCTTTAAAGATTCGCCCGTTTCATCTTTCAGTGGTGCCCCTGTTTCAAAAAAAAAAAAAAAAAAAAAATCAATTACGTCTTTTAAAGAAGCGGGAATCACCGTTAAGGTTGCAGCTTTGGATTCGTCGACATTTTTCACGAAAACTTTTTCACGAAAACAGTGGATCCGAAAACCAAGACGCCAAACACAAAATGTGGAAAAACTCATAGAACCACACACAGTCTTCTGATGGCTGCACGTATACGTGACGTCAGTAATGTCACGGAGTTCAAATGTGTTTTCAAATGAAGGAAAGACAATAAAATGGATTCAGCTTTGATCTTTTTCAAGGTGTCGTCTGCCTCCATCCAAATCCACAAGAAGATGGACGGATGACAAACTCGCCAAACTGATCAAATTGGTAAAAAGAAAAGTGCCTAAAAGTCTAAAAACAAACAATATGACTAAAACAACTAAATTACAGGAAGCAAAAATTACTAAATTGATCCAAAAAATTTTAATCACTGTTAAAAGTTGTACATATTGACATTGTTTTTAAAAAATACTTTATTCTTATTGCTATTTCTATTAATCGATTCTATTTAGAGCCACACTGCGATCAGTTTTCCACTGGAATTAATAATGATCTATTTTCTATCATTGGGATTAAGCCACAATACACAAGACCCAATACAAGAGTATTTATATACATCTTTATCGCAGACACAGGTCCACATTAAAAAAACAAAGAAAAACATCAAAGAAAAAGCAGCGATGACACAAATATCATACAAAAACTGTGCATGTTAAAACGTATACAGACTTTTGCACCGTTGTTGTCTATTTAATGACACAAGCTGTACTTTATCTTCTTGTGTTGCAGCTATTTCAGATATTACATTTGTCGTTGTAACTCCATTAGTGTGTGTGTGACTGGTCTAACTTTTTTTTTTGCTCCTGTTAGCATTATGCTAATGTGTGATCGTTATAAATGGACGTAGACTTTTAGGTATTTTCTCTGTTATCGTCTGAACCTCCTTCAGTCTTCTGGGGGCCACAAAGCGCCAGAAACTCCTCGAAGCAGATTAAAGCGGGAGGGAAAAAGTGCAGATGTTGCAAGCAGACCGTTAAATGACGACGTCGCTTCAATTCAGTCGTCTCGCTCAGAACCGTCGTGGCGGCCATGAGACGGTGGCTACGAACAAATCCAGCGTATTTCTCTCGGAGACACTTCGAGCCACCAAAGTTCACGCGAGGTGTCCCGAAAAATCTCCCGAGAGCTCGCGGTTCTTTCAAACTTTCTGGCATTTATTACCATCCTGAAAAGAAAAAAAAAGAAGAAGGAGGAGGGCGTCGAAAACAAACAGTGGAGGTTTATTTGCAAACAGTTTTTTGACCCGGGGCTGTCTTGTTAGCCCACAGAATTTACACATAATTGTTTCAGTGTGTTGGAGCTGCATGTGTTTATGGGGAATAAACAACCATTAGCAGGAGGGGAAAAGGTCCTGAAATCCAATATTCTAATTGCTTGACATTATTCCATCTGCTCAGCGTTTCCGCAGTTGCCTTGGTGGAGTGTCACCAGTTTTAACGCGTCACAACGTGCTGAAGAGCAACGGTCCAAACTGGCTGAAGGGAAGTCGGGTAATTCATGTTGTTGTGTCACATGTATGACTTATTATCGCTTTATTTACTCTAATAAACAGCATTTTATGCTGTGTCAGCATTCTGTTGCAATGTGCAGACCTCACACACGCATTTGTGTTGTAGTGCATGATTCTAATCATGCATTATGATTTATTATTATTATATTCACTCACAAAAAATTTAAAAAAGAAAAATTATATATATTCAAATTATTATTTTTTTTAATAAAAAATAAATAAATATAAATAAATAAATAAATAAATAAATAAATAAATAAATAAATAAATAAATAAATAAATAAATAAATAAATAAATAAATAAATAATTCCTTGTCCACATTTGGTTAAAAAAAGTTTTAAAAGAAAAATTATATATAAAAACATGTTTTAAAATTTTATAAAAACAAAAAATAAATAAATAAGTAAATAAATAAATAAATAAAAACTATTAGGCCTATTAAGTATTAAAAATTTAAATAAAAAAAATGTATCCCAGGTCCTGTTTTATGTCTTACGAGAGCATAATGTTTCAAATAATTAAAATGATGATTATTCTTTTTGTAATGAAGTGGCTTAGATCATAAATCACCGTCTCAAAGATACGGGTATATAATAGCAGGCATACTTTTCCCTCTGTGAATAAATTCAGTTTACATACCAGCCTAATAAAAACAATGAAAAGTGGACATGTCGATGTATTTATGGACGTAAGAAGCGACTGAGTCCAAAGTGGAAAAAAAAGAGAAGAGGAGTCTTTTTCTATCTTATGAATAGAAGCTGATTTCACCAAATATCTACTTATCTCATGTCTGAAAGGCCATTGCTGAAGTTTTTTCCAGCCATCGAGTTGAAAATTGCTCCTTGAATTGAATAAATGTCTGAAGCGATGCAGTAAAGCGCTTCCTCCGCTCGTGTGGAAACGTATTATTTCTATCATGTCGGATGTGCAGAGCTGGTCCGTTGTTGATGCAGGGACCTGGAGCGTTCAAATACCAATAAGTGAAGTACGACAGCGTGTGAGAGGGTTCAAAAGTATTTCATACTCTTAATCACTTGGGAGTCTTACTTGCTTGCTTTAATGTCATTTCTTTGTAAAGTAAGAAGTACGAAATGTGCTCGATGAATGAAATGCCCTTGCCTGATAAAATATGAAAAAATAAATGGATGAATAACCCAAAAAAGAAGGTCTTATCCGGCTGTCTCGCCTATATTAAACAGAAGCCCAGTGGTTCTCAGTTCTTTGTATCATAAAGTATGAATAAAGGCAAAAAGAAGGAATAAAGACATTGTTACATGAATTCAATATGTGCCGATTCACCCTTTATGTGCCTCCATGTGGTCTCTTTACGTTTCTTTTAAAACTAATGATGAGTCGATAACAAAACAAACCACATTTCTGATAAAATCACATTTATTTCACTAAACTGGAACCAACAAGGTGTTTGGACTGAAGCTCTTTGAAAACGTCTCTTTTCGTCCTCAGGAAGCTGTTTAGACTCTAAAAGCTTACAGACATTAAAAAAAAAAAAAGTACATCTTAAAATGTCCTTGAAACATTCGTATCACTATTCCCTCATTATTTTAATGAGGGCTGTATAAATCATGGAAGATGGCACTGCCTCTCCTCCGTCAGTTGTTCGTGGGCCGATAAGCCTCCAGAAAAGAAACTAAACGGTTGCAAACACAAATAGTAATGAATATATTTGAAATCACAAGAAAAACAAAAAAACTAAATGTGTAATATAGTTTGTTTTGTGACTGTTTATTGTTCATATTGAAGTATATTCAAGGCGTAAACTACAGTGTACCACAATATACCGCTAAAATGCAGTTTTGCATGACGCATTTCCTTATTGTCTTGTATTTGTTTGTAGTTTTGTCATGATCCTGCAAAACTACGCTATATTTCATGTATGCTTTGCGCACGAGGGGTGAATCACCACTCTTTCACTTTAGTAAAAGTTTACGCGCCTGCATGCAATACCTGTCCTCACCATTGGAGTGTGGGGGGGCGCTAGTCTCAGACGTCGCTCTAAATCAGGCAGCCGCTCAATTTCAAACAGGGAAACCTCGTAAATTTCAGATTGCCAAAGGAAAATAATCCGATTGACTGATCCCAGACCTGCGGCGGCTTCCGTCTGACGGTTACGTGCATAAACTGCAATTAATATCCAGCGCTGTGTTGTACATGATGGTGCTAGCGACTGGATAGCATAGTCTGGACATGATTCACGGTGGAGATGCACTTTTTTAATTATTATTTTGATATGACGTCCAGAGGAGACATCGATGTCCAGGAAATGCAGACAAAAAAAAACACCAAAAAAAAACGTTCATTGAGGCTTCCCTGAGGACGTGAAGTCGTCACGCTAGCTTGTACCGTCAAGGTGTTTGATTAGATCTACTGTCTTATTTAATCTTCAGATCCCATCCTAACATTTCCCTTCTACGTTGCACGCCGGTTGCAAACATCCCGAAATGTTAGAAAACCAATAAATCCCGAGGAAAAGTGAAACTTGGTGGGTTTTTTTTGTTTTTTTTAAACGTGTACCGCTAAGACTGCTGCGCCGCTACCCAAGACCCGAGCGGCTTCCCACGGATTTGGTGAGTGAAGTTCGCCCGGTCGTCACGGACGAGGCCGCCGGCCAACTCGGTATGGTCTTTTCATTTGACGGCAGCGTCTGGGTATTACAGCGCGGCAGAGTCGGGGGCCCCTCAAAGGCAGCGTTCACACTTTCGGAGGCCATTAGCCCGGGACCTGACGCTCGGGGCTTCCCTTTAAAAAAAAAGAAAAAAAAAAGACCCTTTGCATGTGTTTTCCGTTTAAACATCATAAACGTTGAGTGAATATACGCCAAGGTCGTGACGGACAGATGGTGCCGTAATGATTTTCAGGGCAGCGGCGCAGGAAGTGCGGCGGGCCTGCGCAGCCTCGCGCCACAGCGCCGGTACTGTAAGCTAACACAGGACCTCTTCTCCGCACCAAACGCTCATTACGACCTTCAAAGGACGAATTGTTGGCCTTTTTTTTTAAGTCAGGCAGGGAGTTGGGTAAATTATGCCCAAATTCCAACCAATATTATTTACATAGCTGTCACTTTGACTTGCTGTGGGGCCACTCAGGGTTTTTTTTAAATTTTTTTTAAATGAAGCTCCATTTTTGCTGACAGTTCAGGGCTCATCCCTGAACTGTCATAATTTGCTGTTCTGCTCTTCAGTGGTCTATCTCTACAGTGGGACACACACACACACACACACACACACACACACACACACACACACACACACACACACACACACACACACACACACACACACACACACACACACACACACACACACACACACACCGTCTGCGTGGAACCTGAAGTGAAAGTTTGCGAGTCACCGAGTCCAAACGCCTCTTCAACACGTCGCCGCCACGACGCGCGTCGTTTCACGAACCCAGATTTCAAAATAAAGCGCCGGTGAGACTCGATGAGGAGGAGACGATGGCCGTGACTTTCACTCCGCAGAGAAACGACCTGCCCGAGGACTTAGCGGCGTGTGACACTGCAAGATTTGATATCCATCAAATTACCAAGTAAATATCGGGCCAGTATCGCCAATACTGATGCAGTTGGCCGTTTTCATGACTTTTAAGTGTTTTTAATGTTTTTAACAAACCTCCTTTCAGTTGCTCATTGAGAATTCGGACAGTCCTCATCATGGCCGCCGCACAAAACACTCCCGGGGTTAAGGAAAAAATAGGAGGGACAATTCAGACGTAAACCCCCAGTATCGATCTCATTGCACGGTTATCAATCGATATCGATACCAACGTCTGTATCGATGTTATCGATACCAACGTCTTTATCGATATTATCGATACCAATGTCTGTATCGATGTTATCGATACCAACGTCTGTATCGATGTTATCGATACCAACGTCTGTATCGATACCAATGTCTGTATCGATGTTATCGATGCCAAAGTCTGTATCGATGTTATCGATACCAATGTCTGTATCGATGTTATCGATGCCAAAGTCTGTATCGATGTTATCGATGCCAAAGTCTGTATCGATACCAAAGTCTGTATCGATGTTATCGATACCAATGTCTGTATCGATACCAACGTCTGTATCGATGTTATCGATACCAACGTCTGTATCGATACCAACGTCTGTATCGATGTTATCGATACCAACGTCTGTATCGATACCAAAGTCTGTATCGATGTTATCGATACCAATGTCTGTATCGATACCAACGTCTGTATCGATATTATCGATACCAACGTCTGTATCGATATTATCGATACCAACGTCTGTATCGATATAATCGATATTCGGATCAGCGCCGCCACTGACCACGGAGCGACCTGCAGCGGGTGAGAGGCGGAGGTGTGGAGCAACATGGTTAGAGACGGGTGAAGTAGGGAGGGCTGGTGGAGCGGCCGCCTTGCACGTCGTACTGGGAGTCGATTGACAGCTGCCGTACTTTTCAATCTCATACGCTCTCCACTCTTTCTAGCTTTTGTTTTTCATCCGTTCGGCTCTTATTGTTGATAGCGTGGGTGTATACGCACCCCCACCTCAGCTTTTTTTTTTTCTTTTAAAAAAAAATATAATTTCCCTGCGTCGTGATTCGTGCGCGAACGTCCAGTTTTTTTGTGGTTGTAGCTCGAGGCGAACGCTCCAACGCTGGCATGCAGGTCTGAGGTTGCACGTTAGTTTATGGTGGATGGAAATGAGAGAACATTGAAATGGAATGTAGATTTGCAAAAAAAAAAAAAAAAAAAAATGGCACCCGAGATAATACAAACACATTTTCAAAATGATTAGCAGTAAGTCATCTGTACCAAAGTGCAGTAAAAAGAAAATGAAGCGGTGCTATAAGCTGCCAGCACAAGTTCACAAATTGTATTGTGTTACAAATGAACGTCTGTGACATTTACATCTGCAATGAGTTTAAAAATGCTGATATGTCATAAACGGTGTTTTATGTTGTTGTTTTTTTTTATTTTATTGGAATTACTTAAGCTATTTGACCGTTTAAACCGTGTGGAGGAGACGTTGGTCAGAGCTGAGCGGTCTCGTTACTGTATTTCCTGCCAACCGAATAATGTTCTCTGACTTTGCTGTGAGGAACTGGAACTGCGTGGCTCCAGGTCTGCCAGTGACGTGACGTCGTCCTGAATGTGTGGACGTCCGGAGTTCAGGGACGACCGGATCACACCCTACGACTCTTCGATAATTGCACATGTGTTTCAGGTAAAATGTCAAACTATACGAATGACTAAGGCCTCGTTCACACTGCAGGGAAATGAGACCCGATTCTGATTTATCCACATATTTTTCTACATTCGACTGCTTCGTCATCGAATGTAAAAGACGTTAAGAAGCTGTGAAAAGCTTTGCTCTTTTTTTTTTTTTTTTACCTAATTCTCCTTCTTCTTCTCATGTTGTCTACCCACATGGAAAGAACCTATAGAAACATATATGTTTTAATATAAGTTTTGATATAGGTTTTTAATATATGTGACATATATAAAATTGGCCATTTTCCTATATTATATGTGCATATATGCAATATGTACATATATGTGTACACAAATACGTGCATACAGGTACTTATATAGGTACATATATGCACGTATATATGTGTGCATATATGTACCTATATGTTCTTCTTGTATAATATATATATATGTGTGTGTGTGTGTGTGTGGAAATATATATATGTATATATCTATATCACTTTGGCAACTGTCATACATTATCAAGGCAATAACTAAGAACCAACTAAGAACCAACTAAAAAACAATTATACAAGCAGAAATATAACATATATAATATATATATATATGTGCAAATAAAGAAGCAGTACAGGAGACCTATATGGCCTGTATATTCACATATATGCACCTAAATTTTGCCTATATGTGGCATATATACACATATATGCAGCATATATATTGTCATATATGAGCATATATTGTCATATATGTGCATATAACCTGCAAATATGTTTCATATATGCGCATATATCCTCATATAGGTTCTTTCCACGTGGGTAGATTTTGTCGACTCGTGTTTAACAACAACATCAAAAATTAGTCTACGCCCCGACCACCGTTGCCAGATTTGGCAGGTTATCCCCCAATTGGAGAGCCATACTCTCTTATCTTTTAACTGTGTTTGTTTTGTGCATTTCTGTGTTCATGGTTTTTTCTTTATTGCACATAAAATAGTTTTACGGTTTTAACATGATTCCTACACAGGCTGAGATTTAGGCTATTTTTTTTTTTTTTTAATTGAGGTGTGGGTGTTAGGTTGTTTGGGCTGGAAACATTGAGTCACATCTGGCAACCCTGACCCTGACTAGTGTGCCATGTGTGAATAGCGTGCTGCTCGGTGGGGCTTCACATTGTCTCCTGCACTCTGGCGTACGAAAAAACCTCCGGTCCGATCACGTTCACACGGCAGGTCACGTTTGAAATGAAAAAAAAAAAGTAAATAAATAAAAAAATTAAAAAATCCGATCCCAGCAAAAAAAATAAATTATCAGAATTGAGCATCAAGACCTGCGTTTTGAACAGCAGCTGAAATGTCAGCCCTGTTTGGAGGAAGAACGTGAACCTATATGTATTATTCAGCAGCAGTAAAATGAAGGTAGGCGGTCCGGACTGACGGTGTAGTTTCCACTGAGATGTGGCCTTAGCTTGACGCGCTCTCTCTTCTCCTCTCCTTCATCCACATCGTAAACAAGAAAAAATAAAATAAAATAAATGTTTTAAATCCACAGGCCCACTGGTAAGGTTTAACAGTTTACTTGTAAAAGAAACAAACAAAAGGGCGGTGCAGAAAAAATGTCCAAAGGTGTTCCAGGTTATGTAAGTGGTCCGTTAAATCCGGTCAGTATTAATCATCCAAGAGACAAAAGAAAAAAGGGAGAGAGAGAGAGAGGTCAAAAAACCATGCGGCTCCACTCTCACCTGCCTGACTTCCTGTCACAGGTAATCCCCCCAAACTCCGCCCCCCCCCAAACTCCGCCCCCCGGGAGCATCAACAAACAATTAAAGCTGCACAGGCACCAGAAAACACCAAACAGTTATCTCTTCCAAAACATTGCAAATAAGATAATAATTAAACTTTTATCCACTTTTATCCACTTAAATCAACCACAACCTTTTAATTGATTCACTTATTCCATTATTGCCCATGTGAACTAAAACACTTGTAAATGCTCCTAATTCCTACCAAATTAAACGTCTTACATTGCTGCTGTTTTAGATCAACTTAAATTATTTGTCTTTTGAACCGAGCTCAATGAACTGCGTTGACTGAACCGTCTCTCTATAGTTCCCAGATCGTTTTAATCAACTCATGATTGTGGAAGTGCACACTGTCCCTTTATGAGACGCGTAAAAAAAATCCCGCTTTGGGTATTTTAAGAAACTCAACAAAGACAATGGGTGTTTTTCACTCGGCGTGAAGTCGAGACTCGTGTCTCCTGCTTCTTTAACTTCTCAACAAAACTCCCTTCCCCAAACAACAAGAGCTCATCGGACGATTGATCAAAGCCGTCAATATTGCAATCGCCTTTTATTTCCTCATCTGACTACACCTGGTCTAAAGAGACACACACATGCAAGCACGCACACGTTTGTTGTTTTTAAAAAAAGTGCACCAACCTGCATTTCTTTATTTTCGCGGCCCCTTTACATTGATTACTTTCAATGCCGTTGTTAACTTTCATCATCATCAAGCGCTTGCAAGTCTCGACTGAAGACAAACTGCAGATGAAAAAGCACAAACATGACCTTCCTGCACGACGACTAAATGCTTTGCCTTTGATTCTGGCGTTAATAGTGGATTCTAATCTGTTTTCTTTTTCCCCGTTCAAATGCAAGGTTATTGTTAAATAAATCAGACAAAGATGGAACAACTCTGCATTTGACAATTAGTTTTTTTTTGTTTTGCTTGGGAAGTAAGTCATCAGAGACACATTAACAATGTCTCTCACCCGGGGATTTAAACTCATTTCACTTTGGGGCTCTTGGAGCCCAATTTGCTCACGTCCCAGTGGAAGGACTTCAGCCTCGGCGCTTGAAAGTTTTTGGCACCCTTGTGAATATACAAGGGTGCCAAAAACCCAGACGTTTCTTCGTGTCGTGCTTGTGTATGTTGGACATTTGCTGACCTGGACTGCAGGTCGTACTCATAGGATCTGACTGGAAGTTGACTCCCTGCCCACGAGTAAGTTATGGTTGAAGAGTTTCTCTAAAAGGCATGAAGTCCCGACGGAGATCTCAGTGCAAGAGAGCTGTACCAAAAAACAAAAAAAACAAAAGGGAAATTAGGAAAAGAAACCAAACCAATCACCTTGACCACAATTCTTTTCTGTCATCTCTTGTTTGCTTTGCCTCCCACGCAGCGTCTTATCCCACGATCCTGAGCGGAGCCTCGGCATTCCCGCTTAAATCCATAACCTCGCCGACGGATAAAACTTAATGACCTCAGCATCTCATTTTCTGCGGGACCCGTCTTTGGCATGTCTCCTTTTTTGAAGATCACCCTGCGAGCTCAATGGGACAGAACAGACGAGAAGAGCCACTCCGCCGTGGGATGTATAACGACGTCTAGGATTATAGCCCAGAATGGGTTATAGGCCATAAAACCGCAAGGACTCGCCCCATGGTCGGGGAGACGATGAGCATTTGTGGTCAAGAGTAGGACAGTCGTCCCCTTCACCGTCTGTCGGTCCACACTCACTTCTTTGCCTTGTACATTTGGACAAATGCTTTTTTTTTTTTTCCCCTCCAAAGTCTGGAGCTTAATTTTGAAGTCTGGCGTCCGCTCGGGGCTCTGTTTACCACTCAGTCTTACTCTTACATACACTACAGCGTGAATCCGCACGCCAACTCTCCCCCCGCTCTCGTAGCTCGTACAAGCACCACAGCGTATTACCGCGGTGTATCCAGGGGTTGTAAATCACGGCTCCAGAGGCACTTCGAGGAGGCCCGGAATTAAATCAGCGTTTCCTCCCATCGCAACTGAAACTCAACACCGTGGATGCCGTGGAACATACACACACACACACACACACTGAGTCACACATCCAGAGTTGTTAGCTCCAGCTACCTTCACCCCGACTGTTGGATTGGGCGCGAGCCAACGCCTTTAGTCATAGACCCAAATTTTCACCTCGCTCCCTTCTCTTTCCCTGCGCTGAGATATAGCCTTGGCCAAGCTCCCAAACTTAAATGGCTGATTTGCTGTGGGTTAACTGGAGAATGGGAGGGTGAAGTCATATATATTCTGTGTGGGGAGGTTAGCTGAGTGGTAGATCAATTTAGGGGGGTGGGGGGGAGGGGTGTAAAGAAGGAGCCAGATGGCCATTGGATCTCAGGCCAATGCAGATGGGGTGAAATGGCAGTAGAAGAACTGCGAGGTATTTATTACCCATAAAAGTTTGAATATGAATTGTGTGTGACTATATTTTAGCTTGACCGAAAAAAAAAAAAAAAAAAAAAACGGTGGTGGAAATCGCCTGGACGTGAGTAAGAGAAAAAAAAAAAAGACCTCTTGTGAAATGAGAAACGAGCCGCAGAAATCGATCCGGGTTCCTTAACAAGCCCCCGGGAGATCTTGACATGTCGTGACGGTAACGGGGCCAAAATGAAGAGTGCGTTACCTGCCAGTTACCAACCCGATGTGTGACGCAACAACAACCGTCGGCGGCCATTACGCTAATCACGCATCGGCTCCCGTTGCTAAAAGGTGAAAATCTCGGTGGCTTCAGTTGTGTTCAATTAAACCGGAGACGCTCGTTAAAAAAAAAAAAAAAAAAGGAAAGGCAATCAAACGGCCAGATCGATGGAGGCCTGGACGGCGTCTCGCCGGGCGCAGGCTCGTACGCTATCAGGCCTGCAAATCAAACACACATCTAGTTGAGATAGACAGAACGGAGAAAACAGCACAGGTGGAGGGGTGGGGTGGGGGTGGAGGGGGGTGGGGTGGGGGGGGGGGGGGGGTGATGGTAGAGGTAATGCCACAGGGATGCTGGCTCACACCCATAAACCTTTTCAGGGAGGGAAAGTCAGGCTGATAAAGAGATTTGGCTCAAGGGATGAAGGACAGGCTGACCGTCAGCACACACACACACACACACACACACACACACACACACACACACACACACACACACACACACACACACACACACACACACACACACACACACACACACACACACACACACACACACACACATTAACATTAACCCCGGCGTCATTACTGCTGTGAATTGCCATTAAGAGCCAGACTCAAGGCCAAGAGGAAGCCGATGCCACCAAACCGTTTGGAGATTTGAGGTGTGACAGAGGGCAACGGCTCAGAGAGATGGATCGGGGCAAACGTTATCGATCCACTATTCCCACGGCGATCACATTGCGCAATCTCTAATTATTGGTGGGATGCAAACAATACATGAACGCAGTGTTTTTCAACCACTGTGCCGCGGCACACTGGTGTTTCCGCGAGATCTCGTCAGGTGAGCCGTGGGAAATTGTCCAATTTCAAATTTTTTCTAAAAAAAAATTTACTCTCACAGCCGGTTGTCAGCTGTGGTATAAATACTGTGGCGAGCGACGCGGAAGAATTGCTCCGAGTCGAGATTCTTTTCTACAAGCTGATCACCGGAGGCTTTTATTTTGACATGAACACCTGCAACCGGAACTTCATAACAGGACGACACTCCACACAACACATTTCTCACTCATGGTTGCACATCCAACATCCAACAAACCAAACTAGACGAAATAATTAACTCTCTGAACCGAGGAACAAAAACACAAACCAACACCCACAACAACCCCAACAATAACCCTCGATAACCTCCGGCAACACATAACCTGAACTCCCATCATGCCCTGCAGCCACCAACTCCGTGATGCTACAATACTCTTCACCACTAGAGGGCAGCACAGAACTTTGCCGGTGAAATGTAAAGTGACAGACGTCAGTGTGGTTCATCTCCACCTCCTGCTACCATCTTGTATCAAAGTACTGTGTCAGTGACAGTGATGGAGAAGTTTTTGAAAAGGAAGAATGTGAACCAGGATCTCAGCTCTTCATCCATCAGGTCCAGGTTTCACACTGAGGGAGTCACTATTAAAAAAAAGTCCTTTGTTTCTGTATTTATTTGATTCCTGTTGATAAAACTTTGACGAGAAAGACTTTATATTGTTTATAGAGGCTACAGAGTTTCACATTTTCACATTTTAAGAATTACATTTTATACATACGGTGGTTTTTGATAGCAGATTAAATTCTTTATTATCATTTTAACGTACCAGTGTAATATATAGGAAGTAAATATAAAAACGAATCAACATTTGAGCTGATTTGAGGGGGATTTTTTGCTGTAGACAGAAAAACAGTTTTTTTTTTTATTTGATAGCTCAGCAGAGGCAGTGCTCATTGTCCAAAGTGTTCCTTGTAATATCCTACGCTTTGTTTAAGACGGCAGGAACTTGTGTGGGTGCGCCAATGTGAGGAGAAGGCAGCCGGCGATCCTCTGGGCCAAGTGAACGGCCCTCTGGAGCCCTTTCCTCCGAGCCATTGTGTTTTAGGAATTATACAGGAAACTCAGTCCATTTACTTTGCTTGATGCTCAAGTCTGGCTGGATTCTGCAGGCGTGTGTGTGTGTGTGTGTGTGTGTGGGGGGGGGGGCTGAAGAAAACTTATCATAATCACAGTATCAGCTACAATACCGGACGTGTAGCAGTGATATAGTTGTAATTCAGCAGAGGTCAATTGCAAGGTCCCGCTTTCCCACTTCTGTGGTTTTAAACTGCGTTGAGTTTCTGCCATTTTCTCTTGGTGTTATTTGGGATTTCTGTGTTTATTTTTTTTTAACCGTTTTCTCTCGCAAGTAGGAACATCGTGGTCGTCGACAGGTCGAGAGCTCTTCGCTGTCTCACAAGCGAATCGAACCTGCAATAATGATCACTGGGTTTCACTTATATGGTGATTTTCCACCACCCTGAGCACTTTAACACTGTTTATCATATTCACACAGCGAGTCTATCCACTGGGAGCAATTTGAGCTTCAACGTCTTGCTCAAGGACACTTCTGTCACGGCTCGGGGTCCAACCAGGAAAAAAAAAAGTTTGCGAAACACGGGAGGAAGACGATGGAGCGACGAGACGGAGGACACAGGTGAGACGTATCGAGACCAATCAGGCCCACAGAGGGAGGGCGGACGGGAAGGACGAGTGTGCAGAGATGCGGACAAGGCGGGTGACTTCAAAATAAAACAGGACGTGAGACAAACATATATAAGAAAAGATAAGATAAGCCTTTATTGATCTCACAGTGGAGAAATGTCCTTGTTACATTCTGGTCTTAAGGACTCATGAGTAGGAAAGACAAGAAATGTGCAAACAGTTCGGTAAGAATAGAGGAATCTTATATACAATGACTATCAAGAACTCTAAGGACCAAAAGTATTTACAGTAAAAAGTAATAATAAATAAAATAAAATAGGACTAAAATAAAAAAAAATTGGATAAAAATCACAAACTATAATAAAGTATAATAAGTTCTAAGGGGAGCAAAGTATACAGTAAGATGAAATACAAGGAAATTAAACTATGATGGGGGGGCAAAGTGTAGGATAATATCAGTGTATCAGTGTTGGCAGTGCAGGTTCAGTCCTAACAAGTGGTCAATTAAGTGACGTAGGTAAAGTGACGTAGATAAAGTGACGTAGGTAAAGTGACGTAGATTAAGTGACGTAGATTAAGTGACGTAGATAAAGTGACGTAGATTAAGTGACGTAGGTAAAGTGACGTAGATTAAGTGACGTAGATAAAGTGACGTAGGTAAAGTGACGTAGATTAAGTGACGTAGATTAAGTGACGTAGATTAAGTGACGTAGATAAAGTGACGTAGATTAAGTGACGTAGGTAAAGTGACGTAGATAAAGTGACGTAGATTAAGTGACGTAGATAAAGTGACGTAGGTAAAGTGACGTAAGTAAAGTGACGTAGATTAAGTGACGTAGATTAAGTGACGTAGATTAAGTGACGTAGATAAAGTGACGTAGATTAAGTGACGTAGATAAAGTGACGTGGATAAAGTGACGTGGATAAAGTGACGTAGATTAAGTGACGTAGATAAAGTGACGTAGATAAAGTGACGTAGATTAAGTGGCGTAGATTAAGTGACGTAGATAAAGTGACGTAGATTAAGTGACGTACATAAAGTGACGTAGATTAAGTGACGTACATAAAGTGACGTACATAAAGTGACGTAGATAAAGTGACGTAGATAAAGTGACGTAAGTAAAGTGACGTAAGTAAAGTGACGTAGATAAAGTGACGTAGATAAAGTGGCGTAGATTAAGTGACGTAGGTAAAGTGACGTAGGTAAAGTGACGTAGATTAAGTGACGTAGATAAAGTGATGTAGGTAAAGTGACGTAGATAAAGTGACGTAGATAAAGTGACGTAGGTAAAGTGACGTACGTAAAGTGACGTAGGTAAAGTGACGTAGATTAAGTGACGTAGATTAAGTGACGTAGATAAAGTGACGTAGATTAAGTGACGTAGATTAAGTGACATAGATTAAGTGACGTAGATCAAGTGACGTAGATAAAGTGATGTAGATTAAGTGACGTAGATAAAGTGACATAGATAAAGTGACGTAGATTAAGTGGCGTAGATTAAGTGACGTAGATTAAGTGACGTAGATAAAGGGACGTAGATAAAGTGACGTAGATTAAGTGACGTAGATTAAGTGACATAGATTAAGTGACGTAGATAAAGTGACATAGATAAAGTGACGTAGATTAAGTGGCGTAGATAAAGTGACATAGATAAAGTGACGTAGATTAAGTGATGTAGATTAAGTGACGTAGATAAAGTGACGTAGATTAAGTGACGTAGAGAAAGTGGCGCATGGGACGCAGACGTCTGCGTCCCGCGTTGGTTGGATTTGAATATTAAGGAAATTTCTTGCGCTTAAACGGAAAGTTTTGCTGTTCTTGAGAAATAGGATATTCAAAAAAAAAAAAAAAGCTAAATACATCTATTAAATCAGACATGTGCTATTTTTTTTAAAAAGGTTTTCCAGAACGGGTCCCAGGGAGGAACGGAGAATCAGCCCCAATGAAAAGTTTCAAAGCCGGTATCTTGTATTCTTCTGCAGTTGCTATCTCTCTCTATCAGCACAGCAGAGTAATAGTCGTGTCTGTTTAGTCCCGCAATACCTGAAAGATAAAACTGAAAGATGCATTTGTTTATTCCCAACAAAAGAACTCCTGGGAAATTACTCTGCCTTTCAAAATCTGGCGTGAATAATCGCACATCGAGCGGCACCAGGCACATAAATATTACGCCTTTTTTTTTATTTTTTATTCGGGCTGTCGACTGTTTAGGCCTCAGGAGAGGGAGGGGGGGGAGGGGGGGGGTTAATCTTTGATTTGTTTCAAGGGAAAGAACTAATGATCAGGATTTGTGTTATAACAACAGATGCTGGTGGTGTCAAGTCGTGGTTATTGTGAAAAAACCAGGACACACATATGGACAGGAAGCACAATATAATACCACCTCCTGTTCAACAGCCACACTGCAGGACTCATGCGTTGTTGTCGTTAGATTAATAATGAATTTGATGGATTACACACTACTTTCGACAGGGGAAACGTCTTCAGGCGAGCATTTTTTAATTAGTCCATAATGTTTAAGTGGAGTTGTAAGAATTCTTATGAACACAGTGTATGGATTTTGGCACGTCGCGGCGACAGCTGCTGCTCTGCTGTGGGCAAGGTACAGAACAAAACACGCTTTTAATGCAGCTTTACTGCAGGGACGATTTCACTTTTCTCACCGTGCTTTATTTTCAAATAAAATTGAGATTTAATAGGGATTTTATTAGAAACACCCGTCATTAGAAATAGCTAATCGGCCAATCATACGGCAGAACAACATAAATACTACTGCTACTACTCTGAAATAAAATGAAGAACACAAAAAAAAAAACAGTTGTTCGTGTTGAAAAACAAGCTGGTGAAGAAGTATAACCCCATTAAATCCCACTGCTTCACCCTGTGGCCTTAACTCATTGTTTTATTAGCACTTCCCTGAAAAGAAGCTGCTTCTAATGGGAATAACTTTAAGGAAAATTAGGAGTCCAATTAAAAAGACCATTAAAATACCAATATTAAACTTGCTAAGTGCAGGGTGGCAGGTGCCTGCATGCAAACATAAAAAAAAAAAAAAAAGAATCATTAAATAAGATGCCAATATTCAAATGCGTTAGTAGCAGAATGTCTGGCACGAGGAATTAATAAGGAGGGAATACAAGCTGACAAGACGGGACCCCAATTAACAGAAATAAATACCAAATCGTGAGTTAGTGTTCAATAAAAGTGATAGAAATTCAGAGCTACAGAGATAATTTGGTGTGGAAGAGATCTTCTTGTTCTCTCTGCAGACCACGACTCTGCAGCGACTGGGAGAAATGATCGCGAAGCAAAAATCTCTGAGGAAAGTTTGAGAAAACCTCGATCAACATATAAAACCAAGAAGGAGAGCTGTTGCGTTAACTCAAGTTAGGTTTCAATCTATTTGCACCGTCACCTGTGTGATTCCAAATGCTACTTAAAGGAGGCGGTTGATGTTGATGTTCAGGTTTTATAGGATTGAAATACCCTGAAAATACAAGGAATCGGTGTTTGGTCCGCTGAGGTTTCACTCCATGTACGGTTTAACCTACGTACACATAGTAAGAATACTAGTATGCTCTCAATTCATGAGCACATCATACATATTTTCCACAGGGGAATAGCTCCAGACAGGAATATATGCAACGAACAGTGACAGGGAATGTATTCAACTTGTAGATTCACGGTCTCGTGGATGAAGCGAACGGCGTGGGTTTGCCTTGCAGCCATTCCAGATGCTCGGCTTTTGACGGCTCACTTGAAACAACTGTCACGCACCACATGTAGTTAATCCAGCCGAGCCTTCGATTTAAAAAAAAAAAAAAGGTTGATTGGATTTTCGACGAAGTTCGTTGGACTGAACGAGATCTTTCAGCAAATCTGTGCAACCGTGAGGTCCGGAGTGCAATTAAAGGGGCGAATTGTTGACTTTTTTTTTGAATGAAGCTGAAACCGTGATTCTTGCTGGTTTGTTTGACTGTCTTACTTTTTTTTTTTTTTTTACTTTTGCAGCGCAGCAGTTCTTTCAGAGGAGGAATGTTTCTGTCAACGAGACATTAAGTCTCTCTCAGCAGATGACACTTTGAAACATTACTTCTCGAATTAGCCGCCATATGTTCCTGAGCTCTGATCACTCATGCGCTGTATAAAAGCACATTTTTTAGAATAAAATATTTGGTTTGCAAATTAGTACAATATTCTAGTCTTTTTTTTTAACCGCGCAGTCGTATCTCAAGTGGAGCATTTTTCATCATTTAGCTGTTATGAGTCATTGCTGAATCATCTCCTCACATTATCAGGATTGATATGGAAATAATGTCTGTTTAAGGAAACATTGGCCACAAAGGAGGAAACGTTCAGTGCGATGATGCACGCGAGACGTTCCGAGCCTTTTTTAGTTGACAGAGTTCTTCTCAGCGATGGAAAGCAGGCAGCGTGTAGGCGGAAAACAAACGGACATATAATCCCTCCAGTGGAGCCGTGCGCAGTCACATGAAGCCAACACCTTGGCTATTAGCCTGCACCGACCAGGCGTCGGTTACTGTCCACGATCACCGCGGATAAACCTCCTTTAATCTGCTTATTCTCACGATATAAATTAAGAAGATTGCCGTGTGTCGACTGTGTCGTGAAAACACAAGCTGATGTTCCAGCCAAGGTTTTGCACAATACGCCATCGCTCCTCAAACATAAACAGAACGGAGCCCTCGGTGTTCTGGAGTTTCTGTGTTTTTGGAAAGAAATCCCCCCCCGAATAAAGGAGAAGGAATGGACTGTGGAGAGAGAAGCCAACCTGGGTAGTGGTTTTTGCAACAGGAGCTTGAAGTAATTATTTGTTAGCATCTATTAGTATTTTCCAGCATTTTTGCGTTTAGCAATTTACTGCGATGGTCTTTCATTTTCCAGCAAAATGCGCTCAATGTGAACCAAACAAAGAGATTGTTCAGGATGTCAACTTACATTATGGTCAAGAAGAATAGAATAGAATAGAATATAATGTTTTTATTGTCATTACATTATACAAGTAGAACAAAATTAAAGAGGCATAAAAAGGCGTTTGTGGTCAGAAGTTACGTTTTGCTTTCACACTTCATAAGGGTCAACACTTTTACATTTAGTCTTTAGATTGTGTCTTTCTAAAGTTGACTTATCTAAACCGTCTTTCTCGTTCTTTTCCGGTGGTTTCTCAGACGTCACGGCTGTTTATGAGAGATTTCCCCCAAAAGTGGCGGAGATCGATGCTCACTGGTTGACCAGATGCTTCCCAAAATGGTGCTAAATGCTAAACGCTAACCCTCAGAGTACCGCGGGGCGCAAAGAGCCTCCAACTTCAGCACTTGTTGAAGATTGTTACGAAAGACAATGAACGCCTCTCGTTTCACAGAAAAGAAATTAGAATTTTTTTTTTTCAGATCATCAAATCTTGACAGTTTTTGATGCAGTTTCTTTTTTTGTCTCGCTCAGATATGCATTTTAATTCAGTAATATCACTCGTACAGATGCTGTCCAAAATTGTGTTTCAAAAAGAACAAAGGGGTAAGGATGAGCAATATGACTCTGGCCGGCTTCAGACGGACTCTCCGGCCGGGTAAAGGACCTTGAAGTGGGCGAGTCTCAAATGGAAGCGGGAGGACCTGACAGTGAAGTGGCTTTGGCAAATAGAAGTTTCCTCTGCAGCTAAATTGGCTTATTTTTTTCTTTTTCAATCCTAACATCACATTGTAACGCAACACGAACACAACAAATTGCTGCTTCCGGCAGGAGTCGACAGCAAACACTACAGTTGGCGACCACATTTGGTCTGCAGGTTTTCAAACTAATCCAACATGTGCGACTTATTTACCCGGAGCTCGATCGCGCCGAGACAAACTGCAGTTGTCCATGTGTTTCGCTCCTGCGTCTCGGGAGTCCTGCTCTAATCTGTGCAGATGTGCAACACCAAGCAGCCGCAGCAGCACTTGCAGCAATGATTACATGTTTTCAGGTTTTTTTTAAGATATGCACACAGCTGCTTCGTAGCCATGGGCGAATCGTGGAGTGAGCTTTCCTTGACAAACACACACACACACACACACACACACACACACACACACACACACACACACACACACACACACACACACACACACACACACACACACACACACACACACACACACACACACACACACACACACACACACACACACACACAGACAGACTTGGGGAGACCACACACACTCTGACAGACCGAAGACAGGAGTGAACTCCAACAGGACAGACGAGAGGGGAGTTTGATTTTTTTTTCCCACTGGCTTTAAAGGCGCAAGAATCCAGTAATATCATTACTGTGTTTCTTCTTCTCTTGTTTCTATTGAGGTCAAACTGTGTGCCAGAGTGAATGCGTGTACTATTTTGTGGTAGAAGGTGAAGTCGCAGCTTAACTGTTTAGCGCTAGAGAGTTATGAATACTGCGACATTAGATAAGCCCGGGCTCCTCTGTTTACGAAGGTTTTTTGGGTTTTTATTTTTTAATTCTTGCTTTAAATGAAAATATGAAGTGTTTCTCTTTTCTGCCTCCAAGTAATATATTTGTTGTTCCTAAGAAAAAGGTGTACTGTTCACCTAAAAAGCATGTGCTTCAATTTTCTGACAAAAAAAAAAACCTGAAGCAATGTAAAAAAAAAAAAAAAAAAAAATCATTGTCAATAAAGAGTCACGTTTGCTTCTCTTTGTAACCAACAGGGTCGCTGTCGGGTTTGACGTCAGACTAAATGAGAGACTCAATGTCATATTTAGAGGAACAAAGTAGGAATAGAAGGGTTAGTTGATTAACTTTCTAACCTCAGTGGGTATAGCAAAGAAAAACCACCTTGTGAAGACGTCTTCTTTATGTCTTCCTGAAACGAATCTGTCGGTGCGGAGGGGTTTGGACACCATTTAGACTGGCGAGGAAGATGATCAAGGACAAGATCGGTATCAAGCGGTTTGTGGAACTGAGTTAAACGTCTTTCCCAGAGGAGCTGTTTGGGGAATTACTCCTCTTCTAAAGTGACGAGACACTAGAGTGGTTGTCCTTCTATCGGAAGGTCGTAGGTTCACCAGCTTCAACATGTCGAAGAGTCCTTGAGCAAAACGTTGAACCTCCTGCGCCTTCCTGAATGTGCCTGCCACTTCCATGGGTATAATCAACACAAATGTATTTATCTATTTTCTTTTGTGTCCCGTAACTTTGTCATACAATGCACTTTTTTTTTAAAAATTCTGTGCGTTCTAGATTTTTATTTTTATTCTTCCACCCCATAAAAGAAACTGTTGCTTCTGATAAATGTATGTATGAAGTCTGTATATGGTACAAATGGTAAATCTATAGCGCTTTCCAACTGTGTGACGAGTCCCAAAGGGTTTTTCATTGTTACGTTCACCCATTCACACACACACACAC
Organism: Blennius ocellaris; assembly: GCF_963422515.1. Classification (NCBI taxonomy): domain Eukaryota; kingdom Metazoa; phylum Chordata; class Actinopteri; order Blenniiformes; family Blenniidae; genus Blennius; species Blennius ocellaris. The sequence continues at coordinate 3,268,509 of NC_137655.1, forward strand.
ATTCACACACCAATGGAGGCTGGAAGTATTTGGGCTCTGGCGTATTGCTCGAGGACACTTTGGCAAGTAGACGTCTCAGCAGGTACGTTACGTTTCAGCCTTCAGGGAATATAGTTGTTACATGTAGTATTGTTAAAAATAACAAGAAGGCCGTTGCTGGGCTAATCCCCCGCCGGAGGGCTTTATATTTTGTCACAAAGCCAGCTCTAAGGCAGCACACTTGGTACACTAGAGGGTGTTCCATGGGTCCTAGTAGATAATTATGTAGAATCTGAAAGGTCTTCTTCATAAGCTATGTCAAAATACGTCTCCAGAGCCCAAAAGTTGTTTTTATGCACTTAGTGACCCTGTGACCAGGAACTGCTGGAACTGCTGAGAAATGAGGAGAAATGTTTATATGAAAATACATGTATTGTGCAACCATGACGAGCAAACTTCAGACCCTACCAATCTTCAAGGTCAAGGTCAGGTCACTTGGTGTACTGGAGGTTATCCCTGGAGTGTGTATCATGTGTGTATAAAATTTCAGAGCCCTAGCTCAAAAACCTAGGCCTCCAGAGCCCAAAATGTGTTTTTAAGCACTTCGTGACCCTGTGACCTACTTAATATGCAAATTAGGTCAAGGTCACCATAGGATCCCTTCCCCCTCTGCGATGTATCCACATGTGAAGTTTGGTCACTGTGGGCCCAGGGGTTGCCGAGATATAGGTAGAAACGTTCGAACGTACGGACGGAGACTGTTTCAAGATCCCCCTTCGGAGCCTATCAGCCACGGCGGGGGATAAAAAAATAACCTGGAAGAAAAATGTGTACAGTTCACGTGAAACACATGTGCTTCAAGTCTGTCAGATAAAATCCAAGGAGACAAAAGAAGACGGGTAACGAGAGACGTGACGTGTCCTAACAAAGACATCTCCCCGTACAGATGTGGTATTATGACTGCTCCTTCCTGTTGTTTCAGACGGAGGGCCGACTGCAGACCGGAGTGATTCAACACAGCGTCTCGTAGGACACAGTTAATCCAGGACGTTGGATAAACTTGGCTTATTACTTCCCTTGCAAGCCCAAAGTAGGTAGATATATTAGTTTTCTGGCTCCTTTTTAAAACAATTCACCTTGAAGCACTCAGTCGCTGTAGACATAAGAAGAAAGGTGTCGGCTTCACATTAAAAGCATGTGCTTCGCGTTTGCTACAAAAAGGAACGAACAAAAGGAGGGCGAGCGGCGCGTTTCGCCGCGAGAGGCGTCACGAACGATCAGCATCAGAGAAGTGTAATATTTCCAAAGAAAGCTGGGAGGAAAGCTGGGAGAAAGCGAGGCCCCCCGTCCTCGCCGCTCTTCATTCCGTCGTCAAAACAACACGTTTTGTCAATCTTGAGGACAAAACCGGCTGCAAACAAACCGGTTCAGGTTGCAGACATGACGTTGCAGACAGACGCTGGGCGGAGGGGATGGGGGGGGGAGTAAAGGCAGCCCGGCATTCCTTCACGTTCACCCCCTTTCATTAAATAAATCAACTGCCGCGTGATTTCTTTATTCGCATTTGATCCTTTAATCCGCTTTTTGCTCCTGTATATACTTTTCGCATCAATAAAAAAAAAAAAAAAAAAGACGGCATTGTCTGGTGTCAGAGGCGTCTGAGCCGGAAATGTTCTCGTCTTTGCTATTTGTTCCCCTTTCATCCCGAGCACGACGCCGACATCAAAGCGCTAATTATGCGATCAACTATTAAAAACTCTGCAGCTCCTTCCTCGTGTTGTCAGGTGTTAGATGCTTTCTTTCTTTTTTTTTTAATACATATATATATCTATTTGCTTGCTTGTTGTGCCTGCAGGTTTGTTTGGTCTGTTGTCTTTGATTGGGGTGCAGTCAGTGCAAATGAAGGGGTTGTGTATGTGTGTGTGTGTAGTGTGTGTGTGTGTGTGTGTGTGCTGTTGCTCTACATTGAAAACACATAGTCGGGAGGCTTCTGCTGTAATTGGCATGTAAACATATTTGCTTTGGATGTGAAGCGGTGGAAGTCTTAATGCAGGTGGAGAGCAGAGGAACTGGAACACGAGCACGTCGTCGGCATGTGGGCTTTAATTTGTGGGCGCTCATGTCAATGGTTTGTGCTCAATGTTTGAAAAGAACCTTTTATTATTATTGAAATAAAGGGAGATATTTACATTTCAGTTCAGAGCAAGCCTGTGGGGGGCGACAAAGAGCTGCTGGACTGGTGGTGGTGATGATGACGCCCTAAAACCTTCACTGACACCACGCTAACCTTTAAAATATTGAATTAAACAATTGGTTTGATTATAGTGAATCTGTTGATCGCCATTAATTAAGGTCTTTGTGTTTTGGTGGTTGAAGTACGACGCATGCTAACAAGCTGGCATGATTTTGTTGTTTTACACGCAAACAAAGCAAACAGAGTTTTTTTTAAGAAGAAGAAGTGTTCATTTAATTTCTTATTAGGGTGATATGAGCAGTGACCTCTGCTCTGTACGTTCAAGTCAACTTTAATAACTAGAGCTACACTCGGTAGAGCGCAGACCTTTGTCAACGCCACATTTTTTGGTGGAAACGAGTTAGCATTGCTAGCATGATAGCCGTTAACTCACATCAATGCTCACTAGGTAGTTCAGTAGCTACATCACTGTGTGAAACACTGAGCAGGGAGCATCTCCATGGCAACAGATGCTGATCTCCATTGATCTCCTCCAAGAGGTGCCTCTCATCCGCTTTGTATGGGACTTTATTCCCCCCACAGTTTTTTGGGATTTATTCGGAAACTATTAAGCGTTGACATCCCAACATCTAAACGATTGCTCCTGGGATGGTGAGAAATCATCCCTGAACATTTCATGCAACTCGGGTGAGTAGTTTTTTGCGAAAAGGTGGTAAAATTCATACATGCAGACAAAACCAGAACCTTCTCAGCCCAACTTATGTCGGAGAAGGTAACGAGAGAAAAATATGTTTGACTCAGTTTTATGCGACGTTCTTAGCGTGCTGACATGCTTAACCCAAACCTCCAGGACCGGAGAACCTCCAGGACCGGAGAACCTCCTGGACCGGAGAACCTCCAGGACCGGAGAACCTCCAGGATCAGCATTGAAGAGATGTGACCAAGTTTTATCAGGAGTTGTAAATGAACCAAGTTTAGCTTTGGGTATCTTGGTCGCGTTTGATTGAAGATTTGTACTGACATAACATGAGCAGTTTGGGGTTAAGTGCCTTGCTCAAGGACCTGCAGCAGTTACCCAGGGGGAGTTTGACCTCACCCAAAGCCACCTTGTTTTTTTTGATAAATTAGCTATTTATTCTTTGTGTCCTTGTCAGTCGCGTCTGAGTTTCAGGTGGTTGTGGAAAATGTTTGCTGTCAGAGAAAGTGCTGAGTCATGCAGCCGCTCTGAGAGGAAAGGTCAAATGGCATTACAGCTCCTTCCACATTCAGCACATCATCATGCACGTTGGCCCACGAGGCACAACCACAGAAAGCTGAGTGTCAGAACTTGCAACTGTGTTTTATAAACTTGCACTTTTCACTTGTTTTCCCATGAAATAACTGAGAGGTCAACAACATTTGGTTTGTCCAGCTCAACTCGTGTGAATTAGAAGATATGCAATTTATGTTTTGTTTTTTTATCAGGTTTTATACATCATAGAATTCTACATGTTAAAAATTCAAAGTCTCATGGGATCAGTTTAGTCCTGAATACTGACATTTGTATTTTAGATTTTTTTGTTTTTGTATTATGAGAACCTTAAAAAAATTAAAATGTGGCAAGCGGCTGAGTGTGAACGAGGAAAAAAGGCTCAGAACTTCTACTTTATGAATATTTTTGTTGTTAGTAGTCAAACTTTCGAACGTGTTCCTATCTGAATACATTTCCTCTGTATTTCTTCAGATCCCACAACCAGAACAAGCTGGAATAGAAGCCGTTAGCATTGCCAAATTAAAAGAATTTCAGGTCTTTGTTGCTATGGCAACGGAGGAATTTCTAACCACAGTTTTTTTTAATATTTCCTACTTTGGAGAAGTGTTGAAGCTCCTGGTGAGTTCTAATGGTGAAAATAAATAAAATACCAGCACACTGACACCAGCTAATGCATTTGGCTCAGCAGGCTGTAAAAGTGAAAGGTTGTTAAATTATTCCACAGTCGCGACTTCTTTCCACATGAATCAGGAGGCGCCAAGTTGCAAGGATTTAATATTTTCTAAAGTTAGTTCTGGTGCAAATCCCCCCCCCCAATTAATGAAAGATGTGATGAATGTGAAGCCTCAGGGTGAAGAGATGATGATGACCACCCTGCTACTCTGCTCATTCTCTGATCCTTCCATGAGTCACCGTTTACACTCTTTTCATTAGCATCTATCACCTAATGATGGACTTTGACTAGTCTTTATTGGTTCTGTTTAATTACTTTGAGGTTGTAAAAGTAAATTACTATTCTTAATGGGTTTTTTTTAATTTTATCTTACAATAAATGGACTTTTAAATGTAATTTTCCCACTATTTAAACCTTTTTTTTGTTTTTTCCTCAGTAAGTAAAACTTGGTTTTCTTGGAAATTCTTCTTCACTTCCACATGTGAAGCCTCAGAGAAGTGTGACCATATCTCGTCTCATGGGCCTTTTTTACATTTGTACGTTAGTTTCTTTATTTAAGATCAGGGAACCTCGAGTGCAGGGATGGAAGCTTAAAGTTTGAGTTAATTAAAATGAACTTACACAGCAGGTCTTTCCCTCTTGTGCTCAGTTTGGCCTCACGCGCCACCATCCCAGATCCGTTCTAATATTATACTTGCATATCAAGGTGGGGGCCACAAAACGTCGCCTGTCATTGTTCTCGTTTTCGTTTTCATTCTTTAGAATTTTCTTTTTCTTCCGGTCAATGTCGTTTGCTTCACCTTCGCCAGTCGGATCACTTTTATGAGCCACTTCCTGCTCTTTCAATGTGTGGCGGTGGACGGCCTGTCAATCAAGTGGTCCCCTGTGTCTTTTATTTCTTGTTTTATTTCTTGTTCTCATTTATTTTATTGCTTTTTAAGCGTCTTTATATTTCTATTTAATCTTTTGAATTGTTTTATTCTTATTTGTAGTTTCTTGATGTGTTTGTAGTTTTTGATCTATTTTTATTTTTATTTTATGGTTTTATACTTATTTAGTGTTGGACTTTTTAGTTTTATGTGCAGTATGTGAAGCACTTTGTAAACGCTTCGTTTTTAAAATGTGCTATATAAATAAAGTGGATTGGATTGGATTGGAAGAAAGAAGCTGCACCGAGTATTAGGTGACTGATGTGCATAATTTAACCACGGCGTATATGAAGAGGACAGTGTTTCTATGCAATGCAGGGGAAAAAAAAAAACCCGCCGTTCTACCGCTGATAAATGAATCCCAGAGGAAATGTGGAGTCGCGGGGGTGATGGCGCAAACAGGCCAACGCAGGAAACATAAGGAAGGTTCACACAATGGAGCAGGGGAGTAATTGTCAGCGCGGGTCACTATATAGCACCTTGGTGTTCACATTGATAGCCTGCATCCGCTCTGCCCAGCGACCCCCCCCCACTGCATTCAAACCTGACTGCTGAACCGCGCCAGATAAAACTTTACCAGGCTGAATGTAGACAGAGGACACTCGGAATGAAAATCTAACTTCACACGCGCCGCCAAAGAGGTAGGTTGCGCTGGTGGCGGGCTGCAGCCGCCAGCGTCCAAATTTTCCATTTATATTCAGACGGCTGAGAGAAAATGTACGAGTGGAGGAGCAGAAGTAATGTCGCACTACCAGTCGAGCTTAAGTCCGCTGGAAGATTCAACCTGCTCCAGCGCGCATCATTTCCCATGCATAAGATATGGCGGCGCAGTGTTTGTGGGGGGGGGGGGGGGGGGGGGGGAGCAGGTCGCGCCACTTCCTCTCCCCACTCTATTACGAGTAGCGGTTCCCCTGAAATCAAAAGTGATCACCGGTTTCTGATTGAATCCTACGTTGCACTTTTTCTGCATGTGCAGCCTGACGGCGGCGGAGCCAGAAAAACCCAGACTCTTCCTCTGCACGAGAGGAAAGTGAAAAAGTCAAATACTCAGTCAGTCGTTGTCGGCGAGAGTGCAAACCCAGGTACATTCAAGTCTCCGGTGCTCAGGCCGTGATTTATGTGTTGATCTCGTGGCAGTTTTGTGAACGTTTCCTGCTGTATTTGATCACATATTGATGAAGTTACTGTTGGTCCTGTTGCTCAAACAGCATTTTACCATTGAAACATCCCTGATTCCAGTGGATCTCTGAACGTGTCCGGCACCAGGACAGCAGCCGATTCTTCATATGGGTTGAGATCTGCTCATTTTGATGCCAAGTCAACATCTCAAAGTGGTTTGTTGTGTTCCTCAAACCGGCCGTGAACCGACTTGAATCTGCTTTGCTGCCGTCTGGGGAGGCTGGTTTCCATATTCCAAAAGTTCAAAGCTCTTTGGATAAGAGGTTGAAAGTCTTCTAAGACATATCCAGTCCAGTTTACCTGCCACCATACCTGCATTTGTCCTACTTCTCTTTGTAATGGTCTTAAAGCAGAATATAATGTATCCCAGTGCCATTTATTCCCCAGGTAGACGATGTACCCACATGGAAAGAACCTATATAAACATATATGTTTTAATATAGGTTTTGATATAGGTTTTTAATATATGTGACATATATAAAATTGGCCATTTTCCAATATTATATGTACATAAATGCACATATATGTACACATATGCGTGCATACAGGTACCTATATAGGTACATATATGCACCTATATGTTCTTCTTACATAAGTGTTTTTTAGTTAGTTCTTAGTTATCGCCTTGATAATGTATGACAGTTGCCAAAGTGAGATATGGGCTGTATATATGTGGAAATAAAGAAGCAGTGCAGGAGACCTATATGGCCTGTATATTCACATATATGCACCTCAATTTGGCCTATATGTGGCATATATATGCATATATGCAGCATACATGTGCATATAAGCTGCTTATAGGTTTCATATATGCGCATATATCCTCGTATAGGTTCTTTCCATGTGGGTACGTGCAACCGGCGATCTCGATCATGTGACCCTCTTCCGTGTGCTGATTGGAGGACAGCCTGGTCACCCTGGCTTGTATTTAAAATGCTGCTAAAGAACACGTCCGATGTGCGAAGGCATTAAAGCATGAATGTGCAACGGGGTGTTGTTGAACGTGGTGCACCAAGAGTAATCCGGCTCACCAACCCAGACGTTTGTTTTTAAATCTGTCGTACTTGTTGGAAAAGTTTCGATAATACAAAAAAAAAAAAAAAAGACTCCTATGGACTGTTCTGAACTTTGAAATCATGCTGTGTTTTTATTTCTCGTCAATTGAGTTTGTCTGATCTTTTTTAAAAAACAATCCTGCAGTAATTGGTCTGATTTATCTAATAAAAGCCGTCTTGTGAGGTTTTGGAGAACGTTACCAAGCTATTCTCACAGTGTGAGCTGGCTATCAGTATCAAACTCAAAAATCAAACTTGAACTCTTTTACTAGAGCAATTTGACAGAATGATGCTAAAGTACCACATGAAAAACTCCCATTGACACAATATTTGATTGACAGCACAAGAAAAATGTTGTCAAAATATGAAATTACCCAACAGGACTTAATGTAAAGATTAAAAAAAAGTTCTGGAACAGATGCATAATAAATGCTGTATTTGTATTGTGTCCTCTCCATGATGGATTATATGATGGATGGAACTCATGTGGACCTCATAGTCCAAAAATACTTGTTAGTGACGTCTGGCTTTAAATTTGTGCCATGATGGTCGATGCGTAATTTCGTGAGTCACGTTGGTCGAGAGCCGTTAGCGTCAGGAAAAAACATCTGCGGTGAGGACTTCACACCAGATTACATTTACTAGCGTTAACTAACAATCACCGGCTCTTACTGGCGATTGGACGGACTTCCTTGTTGCCATAGCAACTTCCGTCATCTTCACCTGCAACACATCTCTGCCGTCTACGGTGACTCACCGTCCGTGTCCATTAAAACAACAGCAGCAAACTCAGAATTTCCAGCTTGTTGTTGGGCTTTGGGATGGATTTATTTTCACTTTGACTCTCGTCTTTATTTATTTATTTTCTTATTTTCCCACCTTCGCCCCTTTTTCTCTGTCACTCTACGCATTGCAACGTTGAGATTTTATGTGGAGCTTTTTACTGAAATGTGCAATTGTAATTCATACTCAGCAGCGCGCTTTATGACACCATTTTCTGTGGCGTAAAACTTTAACGGTCCGTACAACAGATGGGCCGGGTAGCATTGGCGCTACGCTACAGACCTGTATGAGGACCAGGGGGGGGGGGGGGGGGGGGGGGGGGGGGTGTTGTAATGCTCATCAGTGAGCTCTAAAGGAAATAAATAGTGCACATTTGTACAAAATAAAAACACTATTCCAATACAAACCAAATGAGCTCAGTGCTGTTTAATGGAAAGCTAAAAAAAAATCAGATCTTTTCCACTGTACGGGACCTTCTGGACATTGAAGCTGATGTTTGTTGTTCACGCACTGAAATACCAGATGGATCAACAATATCCTTATCGAGAAGTATTCTCCGGGGCGCCAAATTACTGTTTAATTGAATGTAGCCCACAGGTAAAAGTCAGTATCTACAGTTGTGCAGCCGCGAGTTCAAAAAGAAAGTCTTGAGAGGAAAGCATGTGGACTTTTTTTCTTTTTTTTGACTAATTAAACTGAACAAAATATGTATTTAATGAATGATTGACTGCCTTTCACACCATGATGCTAACACACCATATATTAAAAAGAAAAAGATTTCATGAAGGTGTGAGTTTATTCACACCATGTTAAATAGAAGACCTCACCTTAAGTTTCGTACGCATGATCGTCTCCCAGGTGATAATGGAACACTCTGGAAGGGTTGGTGATAATAACTCAGGGAAGGTTCAATTTGCTGCACCTCTGAGACTATTAATAACTAGAATATTTTCTCATCCTGCTAAGTAAAGTTAGATACTGAGCACATTAAATGGATGTACATCTACTTTTTTTGTCGACGTGGTTCGTGTCTGACCAGCTTGTAAAGCGAGAAACAAGCAAAACGAGCTTACAGTGTTGTTGTTGTTTTATATCAGTCTTAACTTGCGCTTTACAACTATTTCCTATTCAGCCAGACTTGACTTGACTCTTCAAACATCCTGGGTTTTCTCAGGAAGCAGTCCCCAAGAATTTGGAAAGTCGATGAAAACTATGATGTCATCAGCAAACTGTATAATGGGAGGCCGAGAAGTGCTGAAACTGAACTCGAAGACATCGCGTGATCTGAGTTTTGGTATTTCCTCTATTATTTTCTTTCATTAACCGTCCTGCTGCTTTACAAAAAAAAAATATTGCCTCGGATGTCTAAACCTGGTGGATCAGCACAAACCTGCTCATCTTTTTGGGACAGTTTTTCTGAATATTAATGTTCAAGCGACTGACGCCACCCGATTCTTTTTTCTCGCTTCGGACTTTCATTGGTCATGGGGAATTGGAAATTGTGTTTGTGTCTTTCGATTTGCAGAGCAAGGACATTTTCTCCCACTCGCAGAACTGCTGACACGGAACCCCGGAAACGGCTCACTTCTATTTAAAGGCATTGCCGGCTGATTAGTAGGTCAGCTAAGCAGCCCTGCGGACCGGCCCGCAGCTGCAGCAGTGACTCGGGGAGGAGGTCTGGATCGAGTTGTGAAATTACTTAGGAAATGCTGCCATTGGTCAGTGACGATAAAAAATTCCCTCATTGGACTGTTGTGTCAGCCCCGATTAACAGTGAGATATAACAGCTCCGCGCAAATATGTTGAGTTTATCGCCTCCGCGACATTTGATGCGGACCTTGACCACGAGGATGAGGCGAGGCGCCAAGAGTGTCACGGAAAACAAATCGCCGATCGCCAAACGCAACAAACCCAGGGAGTGTTTTGGGATGTTTGTGCTTTCGGACGGTCTCGTCTCCCGACGTCCTCGGGAGACGAGTAAACACAGGTCTGCATTCTGGCTCGCGATCCCGCGTCTGCAGTCGAGAAGGAACGGCGTGTTGTGCTATGAAAAGTCAATGACGTTCCACATCCCTCATTTTCCCCGTGAAATGTGACCACATGTGAAACATAAACGGACGGCGGCTCCAGCCTTTCCATTTTGCTTTCACATTACGCCACTCGGCTCGCGCTTCCGAGCGCAGCTGCTTCCCGTCGGCCCGGGAAATTGCGCCTGGAATTGGCCCCGCGGTCTGAGTGGCTTTTATAAGACACCTCGCAGGTATGAGGGTAAATGAGAAAAGCAAAGAAGTAGCCCGTCTAACGTCTCTATATCCACCGCAGGCTACGCTCCTCGCACATGTACCAGAAAACTCCTCGCCTGCCTGCTGCAGCCAGACGAGGTCAGAAAGTCAGGCGGTGCAGAGTCGGGAGCGAGGGGATCCAAGATGGAAGCGAGAGTCCGATTTTCTTTGGCCACAAGCCACACGTGTAGGAATAAATCCCCCCCCCCCCGTCTTTCTCTTCGTTTTCCGTAAAACAAACTCTTTGTTTCCAGTTTCTGTCCGTTTGGCGTAAATTGGTCGGGTTCTCGGTACGTGCTGAAAGAATGGACAAACAATTCTCTAAGCTCGGTTAAAAATAAATAAAAAAATACATGCAATCGAGTGAAATTGCGCTGGATTTTGTTCTGAATTGAAAGGCATCACTTTTCTACGGACCTTCTCAGGGACAAAGAATGAGCAACAGACATTTTTGCTGCTTAGCCGGACCGAAGCCTTGCTTTCGTAGAGAGCCAGCAACTGCAGGATGGAAACCTGGTCATGTATCACTGCCAAAGTGCTGGAGGAAACATACCTTCAGTGGTTAGTCTTTGGAGAGAAGCCAGCGCTGTTCGGCCCGAGCTGTTCCCGTTTTCAGGCCGAGAGCACATTGAGATCTTATTGTTTCTGTCAATTCGTCCCTCAACACTCCAGCGTGCTTGATAACCCCAGACTTAACATGCAGGTCAGGCCCTTTGCTTGTAAATCTGAATTAATACCTCACCTTTTGCATTAAACTCTGCTTTTGTGCCAAAAAAAAAAACCCTAATTCACAGAGCGCCCGGGGGGGATCATTCTCCCAAAATAGAGGAGGTTAAAATCTGGATACAAATCAACTGAACATGCTTGCGCGTACCAAAAGGCCTTAATTTTCATCTGCTTCTACCCTCAGGAGCTGCATAAATTACTGGTGCAAACTCTGGGGGGGGGGGGGGGGGGGGGGGGGATTATCGCTCAGGCCCAGAGGCCCTCTGACCTCTGACCTCAGCCAGTGAAATGTCCTGTTGGAAATTTCACCAAAACAACCACGAAAACATGCGAAAAGGCAACAGACTGGCAACATAAAGATACCAAATGTTGACATTTTATGGTGTATTCTGTGATATACAATTATTATTATTATCATTATATTTTGTTTGTGAGATTTTGCAGCAGTTTCCTCCGATGATCCTCTGTTTTCCTTTGGATTCTATTTAATGAAAAGAACTTCAAAAATGTATATATATTAAAAAAAGCCACAAAAAACATGACAACATGATTGATTAAGTGTTGTAACTTCCGAGCATTACAGTAAGACCAATGGCTGAATCAAAGATTTTCATCATGACGTTCATTACCGTTACACATTCAGTAAGTTTGTTACTCATTACTTTGCAGAGATGTTGCCTAAAACTGGTTTCCTGTGAAGAGCAGTTCCCCCACTGTTTCATTCAGCTCCTCATGGTGACACCGATTTAATTTTGCAAGCTCAGCAGAACAGTTTAAGATAAAATAAGTCTGTTAAACAATTACTTACATTTTATTTAATTGATTCTAATAAGTATAACTACTCCGGTCCCTATTTGGTTGTGTTTTGGTTTTGTTGTGAAGAAGTGTGAGAAGTTCATGTGGAGATGTAGAAATTAAACAACAATGTATTGTCGTTCCTAAAGTGCCCATTTTTTTAGTGTTTATTGATTCAAACAAACAAACAATAGAAATATTAACAGCATCATGTATCCACAGTGACTCGAAATAACAATTTGCAGGATTTAATAAGTGCCGGCTCGTCCATTCAACAGATGTCAGATGTTTCTGTGCTGCTTCTTATGAATATATAAAAATAAATTGTCATTCGTTAGGAGCTACTTCAGATGGAAAATCAGTTGACATTGAGATTATAGAGCATCTTCCTCCTCTAACATCTGGATTGTAGACAATCTTCCTCCACTAATATTCAGATTATATATAATCGTCGTCCACTGGTAGATTGTAGAGCATATAGACACCGTAGGTGAATGTGAATGTGTCTTTTCTCCGTCCAGAGTCTCCAGAGCTCTATTGAAGACGGGTAGATACATGGACAAGATGCTCTCTTTAGTCAATTGTGCTCTCCACTTTTCAGTAGCCTTCACAGAAACTGAGTGTAAAGCAATAAAAAAAACAATTGGATTAGTTTAATAGTCTCACAGCACTTTGTTTCAATGAACTGGAACAATGGTAAACACAGCCGAGTGCAGTTCAAATTCTACAAGGCAGGATTGTAGAGAAAAGCTCCTTCCTGTGTCTCCGAGGCGCGTCGATATATATAAGAGCCAGGATATAAAATGGAGACTTGTGAAATTGTTTGGGTTAGAGGTTCCACGTACACCAGTAGCTGGCTGAGTGGAAGGACGACACACGAAAAGAGGCAAACTGCTGTTTATCCATTTGTACATTTAATGCTCAACAAACTTAGTGTAGTAAGAGTCTAACGCTGTGAACAGAGCATCAGAAAGACAAAGAGATTCCACTTATTAGTTTAGTTTTGTGACATTCCTGAGTTTTGTTTTTTATAAATTTCCTAATTAAAGGGTCATATTATGCAAATATGACGTTCTTATGCTTTTCCAACAGTAATAATCGTCTTCATACCTGGAACAACGTCCCAGAAGTGAAGACAGTGTGTCCTCTCTCTCTCTGGCTTGTTCCAGGTTTTAAAAAGTGTGTTGGTCCAACCAGCCAATCAGAAATCAAACCCTATATAGTGTCACCGGGGGTTCAGCCAATCACAATCAAGGTAGGCTCCTCCCATTTTGATTCCTCCCACAATCAGGCAGCGCTGCTCTGGCACATGGCGCCACGAGAGGAAGTACTTCCTCCTCGTCCCAAGATGGGCGTGTGTGGGCGGAGCCAGTCCAGCTCACACAAGACACAGCAGATTCTGAATGCAGCTCCTGTGATCCAAACTTCAAATGGAGGAAAAATCAAAGAAAAGCTGGATTTTGGGGGGGAATAAACGTTGATTGCAACATTTCTGGACCAACGGGAGCCACATGAAAGTTTTGAGAAGCTGAATATTAAAAACACCCACTTTAGTCCATTTCTAACTCTAACTTCCTTCTGCAAGTTGCAAATCTTTGAAAGCCAAGCCGCCCTGTTTGTGCAATACATATGACCTCAGTCTTGAAACACAAGATACAAGCAGTAAACATGTGCATGCAATATATATATATATATATAATAGGATCTTGTTTTATTTCAGCTTTACCTGTTTTCTTATCTACTACTGTCCAATGCCGGCGGTGTGTTTCAGGCTTCAGCTCGTCGTGAAGCTATAAGAGATTAAACCTGCGGTGAACCACAGCGCCGGGTGTGATTTAAGAAATCTAAAATATCTCGTGTTAGCAATATTGATGAGAGAAGCTTTAAAGTAAAAGTCTTCGAATGAACAAAATATTATAATTACGACTCCCTCCCAAGGGTAGGTGTGCTCCCTGCTGTGCGCCCTAAATACCAGGGAGCGGCTGTGTTTTACACTTGTTTTAAGTCTGAGCATTATTCATGAAGAGCGCGGGGAGACGATGGGACGTTGAAATGGGAATAAAGAGGATAGACGTTGTCTGGGGGGGCTTCCACAGAAACACCGAGTGACTGTGCACAACTCAGTGTTACTCCAAATAGTGCAGTACCTACGTTGGTCCACAGGCGTCTTCATTTCACGGAAAACTCCGAAGAAGAAGTGTGAAGGTTACATTTCATCTGCCCAGTCTTTTCTACGAGCTTAAAACTTTGGTTTTAATTTAATCTAATTTAATTTGCTCCCGGCTGGAAAGAAAAACACGGCGGAGCTCCGTTCTATTCTCGGTGGAAAATGCTCTATTTTAAGATAGCTTGTGGCCTGAGCTTTGTTTTAATCACTTTTTTTTTGCGACAAATGTACATTTTATTCTAATTATATTCATTCGGTTTAGTATGTGATCCGTAATTTATTTGTTTCGACGTACATTCTTCCCGCATGATCAACAAAACTATGGCTCGTATACATAAACGTAATAATAATAAGAGAATTAAAGAGAATAAAGTGAAAAAAAAGTGATCGAAACCCAGCTAAAGCCACAAACTCTTAAAATACAGCATTTTTCCACTCGTGGAAAAGACGTGTTTTTGTGAAACGAAGACGTCCGTGTCGCTGTGGACCAACGCAGGTACTGCAAGATTTAGAGTGAGACTGGGTGGCTGTGCATCATCATCATCATCATCATCTTCATCATCGAAGCTCTGAGCGGCTTCAGAATGATTTTTCAGTGTGGAAAAAATCTCCGCTCTGCCTCGCTGGTTTCAACACAGTCATCTCGGGCTGCGTGCTCTCTGTTCAAGCAGCTCAGGTGGAAAATGGCTGATTTTTCCTCTTCCCTAAATTCCACTGTTGAGACAGGCCCGGGTGTTTAAAATGCAAGTGGGAGGTTATGATATGACAGGACTGTCACAGCCAGGCAAAACTGCTTGCGGTCGGCGAGCTGCGAACGCCTTCAGCCACAAGCCGTGCCCTTGAGAGGCGCTCTTAAAAAACAGCGGTCGTTAAATAGGCGGCTGTATAATTGGAATATTAGATAAACTAAGAGAAAAGTGAGTTATGACAGCCGCCTTGAAGGGGGAGGCAATAAAAACCTCCCCTCACAGTTGGAGAGCGAGGTACGGCGGAGGAGGAGGAGGAGGAGGGGGGGAGGAGGAGGGGGAGGAGCGGTTGATATATCTCCTGCCCTCCGCCGCTCTGATTTTTCCAGCCGTTGATTGGAGGCGCTCGGCAAATGATGAGGGAGGCAGCTGTGAGAGTCCAGAGGCTCTGCAGGTTCACGGCAAAGTCAACACCGACCGATCCTCTGAAACCCGCCTCACACCGCTCGCCGCAGAGCAGCACGCCAAAATAAAGCCCCACGCATGTGTGTGTGTGTGTGTGTGTGTGTGTGTGTGTGTGTGTGAGCTCTCGTCTCGACGCACCGCCGCGCGGTTTGATATTTTAATGCATCTGCACATTTCAGCAGCATGTATGTTGATCTGTTAAAGCTCCGATTCGTTGCACATGCAGATCTTTCCCGTGGGGCATTCGCGCTCGCGTTTTCTCCCAGCATGCCTGCGATTTGTATTATATCACGTCTGGACTTTGTTCAATTGGACATGTCAGTGTCATCAAACGTCAGTCTGGTTATAAAGCAGCGCAGGCTTCAATGTATTGGTGCATTATTTTATTTTGTTTCCCCCCTTTGGCTTCTGCAGCTGTTCTTGCAAATATGTGGAGAAGTTTTCAGCTGCAGATCAATATAGTGTGTGTTTATATATTTTTTCTGCATAAGTAAAGTACATTTTTAGTGGCTTTTAGGGGTTGTATTATTAAGCTTTTTAACACTTTCACATTGTCTTGTTGGTCCAAGAACATCGTTTTCAAAGTTTATTGCCCCCAAATCCAGTTTTTCTTTGATTTCCCTACATTTGATTATTGGATCCTCGGAGCTGCATTCAGAATCTGCTGTGTCTGTGTGAGCTGGACTGGCTCCGCCCACACACGCCCATCTATGGGAAGAGGAAGGAAGTACTTCCTCTCGTGGCGCCATGTGCCAGAGCAGAGCTGCCTGATTGTGGGAGGAGTCAAAGGGGAGGAGCCTACCTTGACTGTGATTGGCTAAACCCCTTGATGACACTATATAGGGTTTGATTTCTGATTGGCTGGTTGGAGCAACACACTTTTTAAAACCTGGAACAAGCAAGATGACAGATTTTCTTTATTTCTTGGGCGTCATTCCAGGTATGGGGACGATTAGCACTGTTGAAAAACCTTTAGAAAGTGAATTTTGCATAATATTACTCATGATTAATACATACTAAAACACACTATTTGGGACATAATGTATTATAAGTCAAAGGGTAATAAAGTAGAGGTGTACAATAATATTTTGGGGAAAGTGTAATGACAGCAACTACATTAAAAAAAGTTTAATTAGTCAAACTAGTTACTAGTTTTAATAAACACACACAGTGGTAACATACGCAGATGGAAAGAAAACAACAGCTGAGGTTCTTTTCGACTGACCTTTGGACTTAATTGGCTTCATTCCAGACAAACGAATTCTTAATAATCTGTTGTAATCTGTGTTGGTGCCAAAACCTTCAGAAAACTCAAGGCTGTACATTAATATGTCATCCCAGTATTTATCTTGGCGCAATTCTGTATCAAGACCCATTTATCTGAAAGACAAGATGAACACAAACATTGTACATGCCTCGACATTCCTCCACTGTAAACAATGTAAACAATGTGAATATGTTGGGGATCATGATGTAAACTGATGACTTACGCTTAAAGACTTTGGGTTTATCTTAAAAACTGCATGTTAAGTTAACAAAAAAAAACGATTTGGTCATTTTTCAGTATAAAAAAGGGATTTTTCAAATAAAAATCCATATAATCAATAATGTATGAATCCTAAACTTCTTTGGTGACATTCAGTTTTGACTCTCATTGAAAGATTTAGTCATTGAGCTGTGCTTCTTCGTCCCATCGGGGATTGTTGTCGGACCAAACGACGTCAGTTTGATTCAGAACGAGCTTCCCGATGAGAGGAAACCATTAAACTGATGCCACCATTTCACAAACCCAAAGAATATTTGACCCCCGGGGAGCTCAGAGTTCATCCACAATCAATCCGACATGCACTTTTTAACTGGCTTTAAATTTCTGTCTGTGGTGATCCAGTGCCCCCCCCCCCCCCCACTAGCCCCCCTCCCCCCGCCCCCCCTCCAGCCCCCCCCGGGTCGGCGTGGCAGCTCTCTGCACACAGACCAGACATCGGATGCGATCGGAGACGAGCAGCCTCCTTCTAATCAGCTCTCCTTTCTCTCCACGGCTTCTGTTTCCAAGGCAGCAGTGTGCTCTTCACCCCCCCCCCCCACCCCCCCCCACCACCACCCCCCCCCAACCACCCCCCACCACTCTTTTACAGAAATAGACAGTATTCTCAGAGCAGAATAGATCATTAGAACGGCGACTTTCAAGAACATGCGCGATGGCGTCGTCACTAATCTGTGAAGATGAGGAGGAGGGGGGGTGAAGTTCTTGTCGGTTCGTTCTTGGATTCCAGCGGTGGAACAGCTGGGACGCCGTCAAAAAAAAATCAAAACCTCCGTCCAACACGAAGTAAGACAACTGCTGGTTGGCTTCCAACCATCCCTCCAGCAAATTTCAAGTTCACAAAGCAACAAGAAATAAAAATCAAATTTTGAACCTTTTCTGAACCACAAGTCGGTATCGTGGTTCCACTTATATTCCAAAACAGTCTTCATTAATCAGTGGACCGCAGCCTGGGCCCAGACCCAGACTCTGTCCTGTCTGCCCTCAGAGCTGAAACCAACGTATCATTACAGTTTGGTCAAGATCACGTTGTGACGGTGTGTACGACTGGCGGGTACTGATTGCCTCCGTAAGTTTGAGTCGGTTGTTTTTCGGGCGTGACGACTGGAATGGATCAAGACGACACAAAGCGGCGTTCTGGTGAACGCCGACAGAAAACAAAGAGAGAATCACTAAGGGCTGAGGAGACGAGAGAGGGGAAGTGTCATAATTGTAAGTTAATGGGAAAATATTAAAAAGTGAAAGTTAATGAGAAGGAACTAATGTTCACAATTCAACCATTAAAAGCTAAATTACCTTTTCATTTGGTCAATTATTTAAAAGGATTATTTATTTCATTAACTGTTAATTGTATGTTGTGCTGCGGAGTTGTGCTGAGGATAAATAAGGAATTAGCATGAAACTAAAGCTTTATTCGTTATCGTTGATTTGCTGCGCGGCACAAATGTGAGCACAATGAAAACTAGACCTTCGCCAAACCCACATTTCTTTGTGGAACCAAGTTAGCATTGCTGGCTCAAAACTGCTAGCCACATCAATGTGTGAAACACTGAGCGGAGAGCGTATCCATGGCAACAGATGCTGACCTTCCTCTGCTCTCCTCCATTGAGGTACCTCTCTCATCCGCTTTGTATGGGAAATGTTTTCACAGTTTTTTTTTGGGGGGGTGGGGGTTTATTTGGAAACAGTTCGCCGTTAATTTCCCCAAAATCAAACAGATTGGTGCTTGGATGATGTCAAATCAGGCCTGAAAAATTCATCCGACTCGGGTGAGTAGTTTTTTTTTTTTGCGAAAAGGTGGTGAAATACATACAATCCAAGAAATAAATTAATAGATGCACGAAAAGAAAAAAGAAAAAAAACTTTCGTTGGTGAAGATGAGGATGATGATGATGATGATGATGAAGAAAACAAAAAGCTTCAGTGTAGGTGGAGTGGATGAGGCGCTAACGGGACCTGAAGGCAGAGCCGATGTTCAATTTAGCGTTGTGTTTACATTCCTCGCCTCAACTGTGGTCGTCTGTTCTCCCCCCCCGAAAAAGAGATGGATGAGGCCGTTTTCTCGGGGAGGCTGTACAGTGGAACCATTGTATTTGAGGGAATCCCTCCGGGGGTCTCAACATGCGACTCAGATGCCTCCTCGATGCCCCTTCCCTCCCAATATATTCCAGACATGCTTCGCCATTAACGGGCTTATCCTGCCATCACTGCAAGCGTTGACTCTTTCGAGAAACAGAAGTGGGGTTGATCCCAGATGAGGTTTTGACGATTGTGACCCCGCTGTAAAACTAGAAATACCCCCCCCCCCGTCCCAGAATAATTTGGGATGTTTCATGATATCATCTTGTCTGACAGTCTTTGCTTTGTGACGTCCATCGTCTCTCGATCGGCGGACGGCCTTGGTGGGAAAAAGCTGGCTTCACTCAGCCGCCCGCCGAGGCAGAACACTCCGTGGACTGTGCGCGGAACGCATGTCAGAGTTGCTCTGGAAAAGGGTGTCACCCCGGGCGAAAGTGATGCAATGATTCACTTGGCCCCCGTAACCCGACACAAAACACCTGCGACACTCTTTCGCGGAGGGAGATCTCAAGGTCAGGGCGTACACAACTCCGGGGCTAATTGGCTCAATAATTATCATTGAAGAATCGCTAAAGAATTACCTCTTTAATTGGGCCAGTGTCCATCCATTGACCACCTGTTTAACCTCAGCTCTCAAAGCTCCGACGGCTACAGTGTTTACTGAAATGGAAGCGCATTATCATGCATGGGTTCCTCATCGAGTGGACTAGGAATCAGTGGAGGGGGGGAGGGGTGGGAGTAAAAAAAAGATCAGGAGAGCGTGCCTAAAGTCATGGTTAACATTTCTTTTGGAAATGTCAATCAAACATCCACGAGAACCAAAGTGGTTCAACAAAATAAACCGACAAAGAGCCATAAAACGGCAACAGAGATCTCAGACATAACAGATCCTCCAGATGGCCGGGAAGAGAAGTGGATTGAACACAGAGGAGGAAGAAACCGCAAGAGATGGAAAATGCAGTGAAATAATGCTTAATCCAATTCCGAAGCAGAAAGAGAACTTCACCACACCGCAACAAGGCAGCTCGGAGACACAAGAAAGAAAAGCCATAATAGATGTAAAATGGCTGCAAAGCACATGATTTGTCGTTGCGGTCGTTCCGAGTCTCTTTCAGGTTTCTTTGGTCGAAGCAGGCAGGTGGGAAGATGCTGCAATTCTGGATTCAGCAGAATGTAAACCAATGCAATGCAACGTTTGCACAGAACATTGTCCGCACCTTCTCTATGTGACGTAATGCATCTGAATAGGTTTTCTTAAATGGGGGTGTCGGTGAGTTATAGTCTTGATTCTGGCTGCCAGAAGTTTGTCACGAATATCAGGAATCACAGAGACTCGTGAAGTTTGCAACTGAGCATGGAACACATCTTCACATAGGGAGACTTCCCATTGAAATGTGTCTAAATCCTCACTACACCACCCTGTGGTGCATTTTGAACACATTTTCTTATAAACTTTGCCGCATTTTGTAATAACGAGTTACATATTGCAACGGCTATTACAGAAATATTGATTGCTTGTAACTTTAATAATCTACCAGCCACAATGATGTAACAAGTTCAACCTGATTTAAAGCCATGCGTTCTACCATTACTATGATGGTAGAGCATGGGCAAAAGCAAAGACTGACATATAATTTGAGTCCAATGGAATCCTACTTTTTTTACATAATGCAGAAAATTATTACATTTTCTTAAAAAAAAAGAAAAAAAAGTGAAACACCCAAATGTTGTACTAACTGTTGCCATATATAACAAGTTACTATGAAATGTGACATTTTTTTAACAAAATATGGCATTATTACATAATGAGTTGAAAATGTATCACATTGTTACACTATTGCATGCTGAGTTGAAAATGTATCACATTGTTACATTATTACATAACGAGTTGAAAATGTATCACATTGTTACATTATTACATAACGAGTTGAAAATGTATCACATTGTTACATTATTACATAACGAGTTGAAAATGTATCACATTGTTACATTATTACATAACGAGTTGAAAATGTATCACATTGTTACATAATGAGTTGAACATGTATCACATTGTTACATTATTACAAAACGAGTTGAAAATGTATCACATTGTTACATTATTACATAACGAGTTGAAAATGTATCACATTGTTACATTATTACATGATGAGTTGAAAATGTATCACACTGTTACATTATTACATAACGAGTTGAAAATGTATCACATTGTTACATTATTACATAATGCAGCGCTACACACCCAGACCAGCAGTACCTGTTTCCTAATCGCTTTGAACACATAATTGTTAGATTGGAGGAAACAAAAGAGCGCATTAGTTACCAAATACATTAACTTGGCTGAATCAGTGGTTGAAAATGAATCTAATCTTAATGGTTGAGTGTTGTTGTGCGTCCATAGTACGACATGGCCTGTGTCTCTACGCCAGTCAGAATTCTACTGAGGGGCACGCGGTGAAATTCTACAGTCACATGGTTCTTCTTGCTGTGCAGCTTCTACGGGAGGGTTTCCAGCAGAGCTTTGTGTCAGGGGGTCTGGTACAAACTGGCTCAGGGAACAACTCCTGACAGCTCATGAGCAACTTTGGATGCAGCGAGGAAAAAAAAAAAAAAAAGCTCAATGTAAATTATTTACAAGCTTTAGACAAAAATAAGTTTAACTTTCCTGTGATGTGCTCCGAGAAAAAGTCATTGTCTTGGCGGCTTATTTTGTAACTTTTACATTATGTGCCAGCGTGTGAAAAATTAATTGGAAAGAGAGTGAGGAGGAGATATTGTGGAAAAAAAAAAAAAAAAAAAAGTTCTTGCTAAGAGGAGGGATTGTTCGGGTTTGGTATCAGCTGACAGCACTCAATACAAGGCCTTCTAATTGTGGCTCTATTTCTGCCCTGTGACATTCTCCAACGCGGCGTAATAAGATTGTGTGTGTGTGTGTGTGTGAGTGTGTGTGTGTGTGTGTGTGTGTGTGTGTGTGTGTGTGTGTGTGTGTACCCACCTCTGCAAGCAATAAAAAAGAAGAAAAAAAATAATAATAAAAAACCCACATGGGCACTCGTCTCTCCACCCTCAATCGTTTACGCTCTGCTGCCAAGTCAGAGGTCTAATTATGCATTTGAGCGTGAGAGTTTAATTTGCGCTTTTCATTTGGAGTGATTGGCACTTGCATAAGTTATGCTGAATGCTGTTTAACTACAGGGGAGGCAGGCGGCGTGCACTGTGCCCCCTGGTTATTCATGTTGCAGCCCAATGTATATTCATGTCCCCTCACAAACCCCAAGTGTGTCAAAAGCGAAAGACCCCACCATGAATTTTCAAGGTGTGTGTGTGTGTGTGTGGGTCTCGCAAAACAAATTGTCCTCTTTATGCATGTATATCTACCGGCATGATTAAATACAATGCATTAATGACGATATGTGTGACTGAATACTTGGAGCGACTGGGAAAATACACACAATTTTGTTTTTTAGTACAGCACCAAGAAGATGAGTTTCACAGCGTCCCTGTTGAGAGGGCGAGGCCTCCTCCTTGTGGGGAGTTAAAAAACTATTCAAAACACCAACATGCTTCAGAAAAAATGCATAAACCCCGTGTGCTGCTCTCGCATGTCGGCCGACTCACCCAAGCACAGGTATTGATACGCGATCACATCGGCTTCTGCAACAAACTCCCACCAGCGTGAAACCCAACTCGTCCTCACTTCGTTTTTATTTTCCATCTCAGTTCTTTGAAGACAAATGAAAGAGATAATTAGTCGTCACTGATTTTCTCTGAAGATTTGGCTCATCTCTAAACTGTTCAAAGTAAAAAAAAAAAAAAGTCTCAAAGTCACTTTATAACCATAAACTGTTATAACCGTGAATATGTGCATGTCCTTAATCAAAAAGAAAAGAAAACAACAACAACAACAAAAAACTGCAGTTGATGTTCATGGAGGGTCTGCAGGGAAAGAACTCTTTTGAAGTATTCAAGCCAAAAAGTCAAAAAATAAAAAAAGATGCAGGCATAAAAGTTCAGATATGGGGAAGTTACAGTTGAATCAAACACAAAATATTGATTAGATAAATAAAATAAACAAAATTAATTAATAAATTAATTAAAAATAAAATAAAATAAACATTTCATTACCTACAATTACCATTGACTGTCATCATTTAGTTTTCTTAGGACTCATTTTCATGTAAGTAGTATCAGCACACTAGCTTTCTAATAATAGACACAAACAACTATGAGCTACTTGCAAATCATGTCATGAAGTTGGTGATTTTTTTTTTTTTTTTACAATAATTTCCACAATAATTAATTTACCTTAATGAAAGCTTGATCGCATGCAAATTTAATCAGTCCAACCTCTTTCTTTCTATCACTACCACCTGCAGTGCTCCTTTCTCATCCTGTGAATTCATTTAAGGTTTTAAATTGGTCTTATTATGCAAAACTTTCTGAAGGTTTTCCAACGGTAATAATCGTCTCCATACCTGGAACGACATCTCAGAAGTGAAGAAAGTGTGTCCTCTCTCTCCCTGACTTGTTCCAGGTTTTAAAAAAGTGTGTTGCTCCAACCAGCCAATCAGAAATCAAACCCTATATAGTGTCATCGGGGGGGGTTTAGCCAATCACAATCAAGGTAGACTCCTCCCCCTTTGACTCCTCCTACAACTAGGCAGCTCTGCTCTGGCACATGGCACCACAGGAGGAAGTACCGCCTCCTCTTACCATAGATGGGCGTGTGTGGGCGGAGCCAGTCCAGCTCACACAGACACAGCAGATTCTTAATGCAGCTCCTATGATGCAATATTCAAATGGAGGGAAAATCAAGGAAAAGCTGGATTTGGGGGCAATAAACTTTGAAAACAATCTGTTTGGACCAACGAGACCATGTGAAAGTGTTGAAAAGCTGGATAATATAATAAAATCGAGCGCCAACAAGCTTTTAAGAGCTCGAAACAGATTTTGTGATCACGTTTTGGGATTCTTGGAACGATTCTGTGTCAGTTGTCCATTCCTCTGTCGATGACCACTTAATTAATCAGCGTGATTCCAAAAGAAAACGAGCTAAATGAGCTAAGCTGGTTCCTCAGAGTGTGATCACTTTCGTACACGGCTGTTTCTTCACTCCATCAACCTAAACTGCAGCAGCAGACAATGCACTCGCCCTCCTCCTAAGCATACTGTACCCCCATGCGGTCACGCAGATTAGAGTGCCGGCCGCTTATTTCCCTCTCCGTCGTCTTTCATTTTCAACACACACACACACACACGCAACTAATTCCCTAATTAACAAACAATTTGTAAAGGGAGGAGGGGAGCAGATGATGGGGAAACAATTAAGAGAAAAGAAAAGTGCTGGCACAAAGGCTTTTGATCAGCAGCGATTCCTCCGTGACCCCGCCGGTCTGTCTCTTACATCCACGGTCAGGCGTGTTATTGTGGCGCTCTGCCGCTGTTCCACTCCCTCTCCGAGCTAATAATGCCGCGGCGAGGAGCCACTGATGTGTCAGTCAGCGCCGGGCACAGCAGGAGGCTTGGGGGGGGGGGGGGGGGGCAATGAGAGGAAGCCACAGAGATGTGAAGCAGAAAAATTAAGACGACGAGAGTCTGTATCTTTTTTGTTCCTGATTTTTTTTTTTTTTTTTTTTTTTTTGCTGATGATGCTTCTGTATTTAGCACTGGCCCACTTCACGTTCAGGGAGCTGAGTCTTCACCTGCACACACACCTGCCCCAGCTCTGCTTTTCACAGCTTTTACTGTGATATTGATACGGGGAGCCGCGCTGCCGAGCAAAAGCTGGGAGGTGATTTAAACCTCTGGAGTCTCAGCCGTTGTTTTTTTTTGTTTTTTTTTACTGCTGCCTCAGATATCTCCAAATAAAGAACTGCATAAATGTTTTACACAACTTTGTTGTAACTTCACAAGATGAAATACAGCGCGATCAGAAACAAATGGAGTTGCAATTACTCTTCTGTTCCACCAAAACTTCACAGGACATGAATCGTCTTCAAAAAAATGCATTTGTCCCATTGCAAATGCCGAGCACTGTTTTTTTGGTACAGACTTCATAGACTTGCTTCATCTCATGTTTTTACCCTCCTCTCTGAGGACTTTATCTGAATTGGAGTTGTATATTTTACTGAACTGGACTGAGAGTAGAAGCTTTGTTTGTGGAACACTATCGCAATAAAACACACAGTCTAATAAATAAACCAAATAAATCAAATAAAAAAAACCAAAACAAACTTTGTTTTATTTTAAAATCTTTTGGCCTTTCTTACATTTTCCAATTTCTGCACAAGAGTTTTTTTATCTTACACTGTCAGGATGTAAATTTAACAATTACTGATCAAACTTTTCATGTGAGAAAGTGGCCATTCTGCAAAATTCACTTCAAAAGATTAGCAATAACCGTCGCCATTCCTGTAACGACGCCCCAGAAGTGAAGAAGGTGTGTCCTCTCTCTCTCCCTGATTTGTTTCAGGTCTTAAAAAGTGTGTTGCTCCAACCAGCCAATCAAAAATCGAACCCTATATAGTGTCATCGGGGGGGACAGGGGTTAGCCAATCACAATCAAGGTTGGCTCCTCCCCTTTTGGCTCCTCCCACAATCAGGCAGCTCTGCTGTGGCACATGGCACCACGAGAGGAAGTACTTCCTCCTCTTCCCAAGATGGGCAGGTGTGGGCGGAGCCAGTCCAGCTCACACAGACACAGCAGATTCTGAATGTAGCTCCTATGATCCAATATTCAACTGGAGGAAAAGCAGGATTTCGGGTTATAGTCTTCGATTATAACGTCTTGAACCAACGAGACCCATGTCAAAGGGTTGAAATATACTTCTCAGTGTTTGATATTCCTGATTTATTTGCTGTTTATTGTTTTTATCTTGAAAACACCACGATAAACAGAATAATTTATTTCAGTTTTGCCAAGTTGCCACCCGTGTAGTGACTGTGAGTGTCATGCTATCGCATCCAGCTTCCTTCCAGTTGTGCTTTGAAAAAGTTGTCCGCTCCTGCGACGTGATCGCCATCTGTCAGCGTTTGGTCCGCGGCGACCTCGGTCGCCTTCGAGACGCTTTTGCACAACTGCCGCAGGCGGGTTAAAGGCCACTCCTCCCCAGCGTGACAAAATACAGTCGCGCGGAGATCTTAGCAAAGCAATAAGCTGTAATGAGGCTGAACAGCTGGTCCGACACTGACGCGGGACTCCTCTGTTGACGGGCTCCAAATCAACAAACAGGTTGGATCAGCAGGTGACACCGAGCTCGGCTTGGATCTCAAGGAGCATTAACATTTATCTACTGTCAAAAAGCCAGAACTACGCTGCTGAGCGCCTCGGCTAATCGTCGCAATAACCTCTGGAAATGGACCGAAACTTAAAAGATGCAACGTTTGGGAAAGTTTGCGTACACGCATATACACACAGACTTATTGTAGGTGTTGCTTTATGGTTGACTTGTTCAACAGATTAATACATTAACAAGAGATTAAAATGTGGAAAACAACAGAGCTATCAATGTAGTAACATGCGAAATGGAATTGAACCCACATCCTCTGGATGTGAGTTAACCACACCCCCCCACTCCCTCCACCCTGACGGAGACGCTGTGAACTTTACGTCACAATGTGGATGTTTCCGTCTCTATTTGTCTCCTTAAGCCCGTCCGGGTGAAGAGATATCTTACGGCGCTAAAACCGTCTCTCACCTTCCCACGACTGCAAGAATCTGGCTTGTATTGACTCGCCGGCTCAGCCGCATATGTTGGTCCTCAAACCTCCCCGCAGGTAGATTGCCTGGTGAATTATTAAATAAAGCAGATTGCCCTATCGCGGTCGACGGATGTTAGCGGGCAGCGGTCTGCTATAAAGGAAAGCGGCGCTGTGAGATTAGGGGAAGTAAAACCAGGCGATGGGGTGGGGGATTCCTCGGCCAAGACGGTGGGGTGGGGGGGGGGGGGGGGGGGGGGGGGGTTGGCTGATAACATCCCCCTGCTCCTTTATTCGTTTTCGGAGTGAAAGATAGATGAGCGACTGAATAATTCCTAATCTTCTGTCAGGCCGCGCGGCAGAGGACGGCGGAGGGGAGTCGTGTTTGTTTACGATCTTGGACGTGGCGCTGCAGACCCGGCGTTCCTGCGGCGGGGATGAGATGCGGCGGGGAGATATTGACGGGATCAAAGTGCCGAGGAGGAATCTCATTTCGTAGGAGAGCTCCTCTCTCTCTCTCGCTCTCTCTCTCTGCACGCCGCCACAGCTGCGTCCGCTCGCCATGAGCCTGCACCGCCACAGAAAAGGCCTTTATCGAGTCCTTGCTCCTCATTTTCTCTCCACTTCTTATGTTTGCCCTTTTTGCTATCTTTTATTTTCATCTGACCCGAGACCTTCCACTTCTACTTTGCCTCCCCAGGATGTCCTGCAAGAATCTTCTTCCCCGGTAGAAGAAAAGAAAAAAGTTATTGTTGCTCTAAGATTTTGGAGGTGTGAGACTCTCCTTCTCCTCTTCTTTGTCTCTTCCCTATTGGTCTGGACGCTCAGGGAGGAGCAGCGTCTCTGGACCAGGGCTCCAGCAGGCCGGCCCCCCCCCCCCCCACTCCCACTCCCACTCCCCCTCCTCTCCCGAGGCTCCCCTGCAGTGGGGCTGTTGTTTAATCAAGCCCCCGGCTTCAACTCCCAGCAGGCCCATTCTCCTCTGACCTCCACCATCTGTGGAGGCTCCAGTTCACCGAACACACACCATCTATTAGAAGCTACCTGTCCTTGAGCTCTGTGAGTTCAGCTGACGTCGCTAATCCACAGAATGTATGCCTCATAAAATGTATATATATATATATATTTATTTATATATATACACACACACACACACACAGGCGCACACATACACTCACGCCGCTGGCTTTGTGGCGTTGAGCCACGGTTGTGCTGCTTTCGGATCAAATTCGGACCAAATTTAATATACAATTCAACTGTTTCTGTATCGCTAAACAAAGTAAACAGTCTACGAGCAATTTTGCAGAGAAAAGCACAGCAATTATATATAGGAAATTAATAGCTGCAGCCTTTATTTAACATTGGCAACGTGGGAAGAAGAAACAAATCCTTTTAAACTGGAAGAACCCTTCGGAACCAGAGGTGGAGGCTTTCTGACTTTTGTCCCAAAATGACATTTTGGTTCTCCAATACACAGAGAATACACACACACACACACACACACATCTGGGAAGGAAATCTCTACCTCTTGTGGAAAAGCGTCCCAAAAAAACCCGGAGGAGACAAAGACAGCGGCAGTTGATTAAGGGCAGGCGTCCAATTTAGCTTTCAGTGCTTTAGCGAATCGAGTGAGATCTCTTATTATGGCATTCTGCAACAAAAACAGTCCGCTGCAATGACTACATGAAACTCCCACAGCAGCGAAGACAAACCCAAGCCGGAACCACAAGTATTTTTCTAATGGCGCTGCTCCGCGAGCGCCGCAGATAGCCGTCCGGCCCGTTAGCCGCGGCCGCTTCAACGCCCCTCATCTCCGAGGCCTTGACCACAGAGGCGGCCTTATCAGTGCGCCTCCCATCTTAAGCCTCCGCTGATGGATTTTGGCCGACGCTCGGTGGCTGAGTTTTAAGGCAGATCCGTATCGGGGGGGTGATGGAACGGGCCGGGGCTTTGGTTGGCCGGCGTTAGCGCCGTCGGTGCTGTTATTGCTCACACAGAGGGAAGACGGCGACACCGGAGCCGCGCTGATGGATAGCGAGGCTGAGATTTCTCCCCTCGAGAACGAGTTCGAGATGGAAACTAGAGGACAGGGAAAGGAAGGGTCGGGGGGTACGTGAATGTGTTGTGCATTTTCCGGTGAAGAGGATTTCACTCCCAGATAGTGAACACACACTCCAGATTATAGAGCGTCTTGTTCCTCTAACATCCAGATTATAGAGCGTCATACTCCACTAACCCTTGCTCAGGGACCCCCGTGGAAATCCAGGTTAATAAAGCCCTGACGAAATAAACGCCTATTATTAGAAACGGCCATAAAAACACACGTTAGACGAGATTATTAGAAATCTCAAATGCTATTCATCACATAAGATTCCATTTGAGTGGAAAGCAATATGTGAGATGGGTTAAAACAATCATGTTATCTTATTTTAAAAAGGGTTATAATGTGTTCAGACTCTTAATTTGGGAAGGCATATCACGGTGGGAACCATGTGACCAGTCACAGCCAACCAGGTTTTCTTGTTTTGTTTTTGTTTGTTTCTTCCTGCTACTTGACTATGAGACACTCAGGTACATGAAAACTCCGTACATAAAGGCCCCGGGGCCAGATTTTAACCCACAACCTGGGTTAACTGAGCCGGAGAACTAACTACTGCGCCACCGTCTGGTCAAATATGAAAATAGGAAAATCTGAAAATAGCCAAATATGAAAATAGGATCAACTTGAAAGAGATTGAGTTGCTAAAAAATAATTGTCTTGTTCCTCTAACATCCAGATTATAGAGCGTCATACTCCACTAACCCTTGCTCAGGGACCCCCGTGGAAATCCAGGTTTATAAAGCCCTGACGAAATAAACGCCTATTATTAGAACATGTTAGATGAGATAAACAATAAATGACTTATTAGAAATCTCAAATGCTATTCATCATATAAGATTCCATTTGGGTTGAAAAAAATATGAGATGGGTTAAAACAATCATGTTTTCTTATTTTAAAAAAGGTTATAATGTGTTCAGACTCTTAATTTGGGAACACATGTCGCGGTGGGAACCATGTTTCTTGTTTCTTGTTTCTTGTTTTTCCTGCTACTTGACTATGAGACACTCAGGTACATGAAAACTCCGTACATAAAGGCCCCGGGACCAGATTTTAACCCACAACCTGGGTTAACTAGGCAGGAGAACTAACTACTGCGCCACCGTCTGGTCACATATGAAAATAGGATCAACTTGAAGGAGATTGAGCTCCTAAAGAATAAATGTCTGATCGCTGTCTGGACAGATAGCGAAGAGGCGAAGGCGATGCACATCCTGACCTCTGACAACAGGATGTGATTGTGGTTGGATGAAGCCGGCGGTGGGCGGAGCCGACGAAGCACCGTCGCACGACTGAAGAGGAGCCAGGGCGCCGGGATCAAGTGAGCACATGCGTCCCCAGAAGGTGGACCACACGGAGGGAAGGAATGCTGTTTGCTTGAAGTGAGCCGTGGGATTGGATATCCACTAAATCCAAGGCACACACCAGTGGACCAGAGAGAGAGAGAGAGAGAGAGAGAGAGAGAGAGAGGGAGAAAGATGAGACAGCAGAAAGACTTGGAGGCCGCTCAAATCAAACTGTTAGTGAGCGAGGCAGCAATCAAATGAGAAAAAAAAAAAAAAAAAAGAAAGAAAGAAAAAGCTTCCAATAATCTCTGAATCATCCAGTCAATTATGGAGTGAATGATCTCTCAGAGGTGAAGTACTGAGATAATTAGTGTGAAGCACTAACAGAGGCTGGTGGAGATGATGGGTCATCTGATCTTACATGATTATGGCTTCACTTTTTTTTTTTTTTTTTTTTTTTTTTACCTCTTAATAAGCACGAGGGCGGAACGAGCCGCAGGATAACTCCACATTCTGTGACTTTATGCCTCCACTTCACTTCCCCAGCAGAAGCAAATGCAATGCTGATCACTCTGCTACGTTCATCTGCTAATTACTGCATTAATGATGCAAAATACAATCAACAAACAGCGGCGTGATGCTATTGATTAAATCCAGATCAGATTTGAACGCTCCCTGTGGGGAGTTACGGCGCGAGCTGGAGTGTATGAAGCAATACAATTAGCACTACGTTTGGCAGCAGCAGATATTTCAATGCTCTGGAAAGTTTGAAATGATATTGTTTCTTTATAGCTAAAATCAATGGCATTCATACATTTGAGACTTTATTTTTTTGGGGGGGGTTTGTTTTTGAAAAGAGAAAATGATCAATTAATATATAATGATTTTAAGAAAGCCAGAAAGGAAAGGAAATAAATAAATAAATAAATAAATAAAGGCATACATACATGCATATTAAATAAATAAAAATAAAATAAAATAAAATAAAATAAAATAAAATAAAATAAAATAAAATAAAATAAAATAAAATAAAATAAAATAAAATAAAATAAAATAAAGTTTAAAAAAAATTGTGCAGTGTATAATTCAGTGATTTCTTGTTATTTTTTTATAGTTTTTTTTAGGTTTCTCTAATTAGTAGCTCTGGACAACTGCTAGATTGTAGGGAAAAATGTAAACCATTATTAATTCATATAACATACGAGGAGACTATTATTTATTATTTATTCTTATTTATTCTTATTCTTCTGAATAGGTTACACATGATTTTAAACAATGCTGTGTGAATTTAATTATTTATTTATATTGAAATTACTCATGTTCGTAGGTTTTACTCAATTAATCGATTTAAAGGTCGTCTCTATGCAGGTATGTTTCAACATCCTCACTGATTGGTTCAGTTACCAGGTTCCCATGTTGATTCTCCTGAAAGCTCACAAAAGCTTTGCCTCCGTATTGAAGGAGTTGATGTAACCTGTCAGGATTCTTTGCCGTCAGAAAGGTGATTTTCTCTTCCAGACTGCATAAATAACAGTATATATTTTTTTTTCTCTTACTTTGAAGCGTGAATAGCCGCTCTCTCTCTCTTTCTCTCTGCTCTGACCGCTCTTCCCTTCTCAATCCAACCAAAAGTACATCAAATGATCCTCCCCAGTCGGACTGGAACATTGATTCTCCCCTTTTTACCTTATTCTCATTCATCCGATGGAAATATGAGATTGGGCTTTCAGTCTGATGAAGTCTGAGGCAACCAGGCTTCATGGGCTTTGAATGAGGATTGAGTGAGTGAGAACCGTAAGGAAGCAATGCCGGTGGAGGAGTTGGCCGTCGGCGTGCGTCTGTGTGTGTGTGTGTGTGTGTGTGTGTGTGTGTGTGTGTGTATTTGTTGGGTTTTTCTTCCCCATTACCCAGTCTATCAGCATGGCAAATACGAACTGTGACCCCCGGTGACCCGGCGTCTGACTCAGATAAGCGCCGCAAACAGCGTGAAGTGGCGGCGGCAGCGGCGGTCACACACCGCGGCGCGCGCTAACTCCCGCCGCGCTGACCGGCGCCGCCAACGCTGCACGGCGGTCTGAAGGTTACTCCGTGTGGGAGCGAGAAAGTAAATGTCCTCCGGAGTCCAGGCGTCTCTCTTCAGTGTCCGCGTTTGTGTGTGTGTGTGTGTGTGTGTGTGTGTGTGTGTGTGTGTGCACACGCCGGTCGACACACACTCTGGGAGCTCCTATTTGTGTGGTGTGACGTGTACACTCTCGCCGCCATCCCGGTGCACCGCTCACATCACTCTCGCTGCTTTATAGCCACCCGGGAAAACCAGGTAAACAAAAGCCCCGAGAAGAAGAAGAAGAAGAAGACGAAGAAGAAGAAGAAGAAGAAGAAGAAGAAGAAGAAGAAGAAGAAGAAGAAGAAGAAGAAGAAGAAGAAGAAGAAGAAGCCGTGTTTCTCTTTTATGGTCGGCCATTTTTCACGGACTTTAGGAAAAGCCGTGGCTGAGTTATTGGAGCGGCCTGCTGCCACGGCTGCCCGGGAAGGGGGAATTCTCGCCGTGGCGTTCTTTAAACAAACTTTTGCTATATATCACGGTTCTTCGCCGCCGCCGCCGCAACCGATGGATTTTCTCGTCTTCGGCCGCGTCGCCGCTCTCCCTCCCGCTGCACGCTGTGTCAAGGCCTCCGTCTGGCATCGGCAGTCGATGACAATTTGGCCTTTGTTATTTATTTCTCTTTCCTGCGCTGATAACGTCCATGGCAGCAAGGCTGGAGAGGATCTATTGGACGAGGAACGCACACACACACACACACACACACACGCACGCACACACGCACACACACACACACACAGGAAAAAAAAAAGACATTTTCTCAGAAGAAAATCGTCTTTCAACAGTGCAGTTCAAACTCTTCACAGTCCGCCAAGACCGCGAATGGCCGACCACTGCCACAGTTATCTGGGGCTTTTTTTGTGTGCGTGTTTTTTTTTCCGTTATCGAACAAGGGCATGTCACATATACTGTCTAGAAATATTTTACCACACATGTACCTTCATAGTACAAAGCATTTATTTATTCGATTCTATTCAGCATCTCCTCAACATTGAAGCCCAATTTTTTTTTTCATTCTCTACCAGGTGGTTGTTTGCAGAATACAGTAATTCAAAGGCAGGGAAATTGACAGTATGTGTTAATTTAATCATCCTGGGTTGCAGTTAGCAGATCTGCTTCCACACGCCACTCCACGTGTCTGTTTATTATCTGTGAACAAGAATAAAGTTAAGTTCATATGAAGGTAGTACTTTTACCGCCATGTTCCCTTTTGATCGGGAGGAAATTAACAGATCTGTGGCGGAATCACACTCAAGGCTTCTTTATTGAAGTAGCCGCTGCTTTCACAGCTTTTGTGGATTTGTAAAAAATTATATTGGTTTCATTTCAACACAAAGCTTTGAAACCTCACAGTTTAGTTGGAATAGAAAAAAAAATGCAATAATGTAAAATAAAATGCAACACCAAATAAACGTTTTGATTACAGAGGCCTGATTTCAAGTGTTTTATCACTTAGGAGCTGGCAGTTACAAATATATTTAATTTTGAAAATGCGAGATAACTGGCGCCTCAGGAGTTTGCATGTCGACCCTGAATGAGGATCATTGGTCAACCTACATTGCCCCAAAGTGTGAAGGTGAGAATGTATGTATGATTGGAAATGGATGGATGCCAAGATGGATGGATGATGTTGAATCGATGGATGATAGAATGGATGGATGGATGGCAGATGCTTGCATGAATGGATGGAAGAATGGATGGAATCTCCAACATCTGTTGGTTAAACAGGTTGAGCCACGACGCAGGTAAGATAAACTCACTTGACACAGCCGTTGTCAGAGACGTAGATATTTATATGTTGCTAGCTGGTGCAGCGATGAAGCGCATGGAGGAAAGACTGGTGGATGTAAACGTAAATTTGATCAAATCTCCAGCTTTCCAAACAACTCATTGTGCCTGGCTGCGTTGTATAAATAAAAAGTCGTAGTGAAATCGGCTTCTTAATTTCTCCTGTATTTAATTTAATTTAATTGAATTTAATTTAGATAAAATAAAATAAAATAAAATAAAATAAAATAAAATAAAATAAAATAAAATAAAATAAAATAAATTCAAATAAAATTTAATAAAATGAAAAAAAATTAATTAAAAAGGTCATTTTGAAATCGGCTTTTTAATTTCTCCTGAATTTAATAAAATAAAATAAAATAAAATAAAATAAAATAAAATAAAATAAAATAAAATAAAATAAAATAAAATAAAATAAAATAAAATTAAATTAAATTAAATAAATTCAAATAAAATTTAATAAAATTAAATAAAATTAAAAATTAAAAAGGTCATTTTGAAATCGGCTTTTTAATTTCTCCTGAATTTAATAAAATAAAATAAAATAAAATAAAACAAAATAAAACAAAATAAAATAAAATAAAATAAACTAAAATAAAATAAAATAAAATAAAATAAAATAAAATAAAATAAAATAAAATAAAATAAAATAAAAACATTTAAAAGGTCATATTGAAATCGGCTTTTTAATTTCTCCTGTAAGAAGGCGGAGAGCTGTTTGAAAGGCTCCGAGTGCCGCCGTTAGATCGACCTC
The DNA here is from genome assembly GCF_963422515.1 of Blennius ocellaris. Lineage (NCBI taxonomy): Eukaryota > Metazoa > Chordata > Actinopteri > Blenniiformes > Blenniidae > Blennius > Blennius ocellaris. Next base: position 3,303,022 of record NC_137655.1, read on the forward strand.
TCTAATTCTTTGATGTTTCAAGGATAAAGGCGGCTGATCCAGATCAGCACATTTCCTCGCAGAGTGTGGCGGTGCGCTGTAGCACCGGCCCTTTTCCTCGCATTGTTTGGGTAAGCCGGCTTTGTGTACACAGGAGCCGCGGAGGTCAGGAGCCCGGAGAGGAACAATGCTCCGTCTCCCGGTTCAGACGGCAGACGGTGAAGAGGTTCACCTGGTCGCTGACACCAAAGGACGGGGCGAGGTATCGGTGACAGCTGCCGGGCCGGCCCTGAGAAAGTAAAAGGTACAAACGCTGGGTTGTGTTGTTTAGCTGAAAGAATTTCTGGCTTATATGCAAACCATTCAGTTGGCTTACAGATTGACAGGCGTTACACAGGATCTACATAAATCAGAGTGTTCAAGTTATCTTCTGCAAAGCGAGACGACAACTGACTGATAAATGGGTTAAATGAAGTATTCACTAATCCCGAATCCCCAATGAAGCCAAAATGAAATTAAACAACATTTCTCATTGTTCAAACTGGTGTTTTTGTTTTTTGACATGTTCCTGCTTTCACTGCATTTTTTTCCCCCTTTCTTCTATCCCTGCAGCTGTATTAAAGAAAAACACCACTGGCTGTCGTTCTTTAGTGGTTTGTATTCTTGTCTCTGCTCTGCCAGCTCGGAGGCCAACTTGTTTGCCTAAAAGCCTCATTTTTATTTTATTTTTTTCGATGTGCCATTGGCTGCGACAGGAATGTTCTCAGTTTCTGTTTATTTAGTTGACCTCAGTTTAACTTCAGCAGCCCGTAGCTGTTAGATTTATTTTCTTTCGCCGTAATATCTTAGCAATTGCGGTTCCTGCCAACTTCACTTTTAGCTGTTTAACGAAAATGACTATTTTCCCACTTTTTAAAAGCCTCTCGTGTGCGATCCGACTGCTTCCTTCACGGCAACTTGTTCTTCATGTGACCATCTATGCTTTTTAGATTATTTACATACAGCATATAACAATTTTTTTCACCATGTCACTTTTCCCATAGGTCATTGAAAGCTTTGAAAAACATTTAGCAGTCATTTTTCTTCTCATGAAAGGAACATTAATTCGAAAAATGGCCATGGAACGCATGAGAAACTCTCACAAAGGACGCTTCACTCTGCTGTAGGCAGTCCGTTATTATCGATAGGTGATTGTGGGAGACGTTCAGTAAAGTTAATTCCAACCGCATTGACGCAAGCTAAACTAATACTCTTTTTACGAGTTCACACACAAGGTTGCACAAATTCTATGGAGGTGGGAGAAAGTGAACGGCTGCAATCTAATCACGAAATATTCCACAGTTTGGTCACCACTGTTGGTCTCTCATCATGGCGTCATCCTTGACCTGGTAATGAGAAATGTTCATTATTAAAATATTTTCCCTGCTTTCAAAGCAGCTACTTTTTATAATGCGTCTGAAAACTTTAGTGTTGTTTGGTGATTATGCCCGTTTTCAATGTGTTGGATGAGAAGAATTGCTCAGCAGAATCCCCATGACATTTATTTGCCGCTTTATTATCTAATAATTTGTGTGCTTTACCTCACATTATGGTGCGTTACGTTTAATCACTCCACGGAGAACGTATGCAACATACTTTTCTGACTATAAGCACGCTATGGTTTAAACTAATTTATGGATTTTTTCCACAAGATTCTACTTCTGCGCTGTTTGGAGCGCCTCTGCTTCTCAAAACGTTCCCTTAAAATGAATATTTCTGTCTTCCTGACCTCGTCTCGCTATTGTGGCCATCATGTGCTGCTTTATGTTATCTGGTCTGGGAGTGATGCGTTCAGGAGCATCACGTAAACCCGACCTGCTGCGCTCCATGGCTAACCAGTCGACGTCATAATCACAACCAGCAAAATAACTGAAAAGACATATAACTGTCAGTGTTTGTGGGTTTTTTTTCTTCTATAATTCACTTGCCTTCTCTCTCTTTCTCTTTTTTGGGCTGATTTGCGCAAATAGGTAAAAATACGTGCGAAACCTGCAGTGAACTTCATGCCCTAGACAAGTTCGGCCTATATATGCATACATTTTTTTTTTATTTACTTTTTAAATTTCATTGGGTGTGGCTTATATTCATAGTCTCTCATCTCACCTCATTGTTCCTGTTGTTAACGAGGTACACTCCATGCAAATCTCTATTTAAAATACACAAAATGTCACATTAAGGTGTTGTTCAGTTGCTCCCCTCCACAACTCAAACAAACTGCAAATCTCAGGGCGCGGCATTATGCCGGATTCTCATGAATCAGGCCCCTTTTTGTATTGTAACGTGTCTGATTCAGCATGTTTACAGTGCAACTCAAAAATAATGGCAGCAGTGAATGTAAAGACCAGTACATAAAAAGTCAGCACACGTAATAGGGCATTTTATCAAATGCCTGCAGTAATAGCGTCGAGCTCCAAGAAGGATGAAATGCTGTGGCTATAAACCACAAAAAAAAAAAAAAAAAAGTATGAATGGAAGGGGGGGGTTATTGTGCTTCAGCGGTTACCGCTCTCATCTAGCTGTTCGGGGGGGGGGGGGAAATGGTGGTTTGTTCAAGGCTCAGTGCTTTTCAGTGGCCCAGTTTTGCTCTACGATGCCGTACGAGATAAATTGGTGCCTCTAAACTTCATGTGCGTACGTGTGAATGAGTGAACTTTGTTTGTTTGTTGGACGGGCCGATCATCCGGGGGTGTAGCCCTGACTTTTCATATGCCGTCAGAGCGAAATGGCTCCAATGAAGCAGTTTTACAGTTTCAGTCTGTCGGGGTTTGCATGTCCTCCCTCTACGTTTTCATTAAGATACTCTAACTAATCTAATTGAACACTTTGTACCTCACTAGTGACAATAAAAGGGTATGAAAGTGTCTTTCTAGTTTTAGCCCTGTGATGAGGCCTGTTTTATTCTCGCCAGCTGAGATAGAAGCTGGTTTTTGAATAAAAGCTGCTTAATGCATCAATACACTGTTTTTAAAAGGCATTGCTGGCTTATCCAGATAAAGGTACCTTTAAAATTGTCCTCTCCGAGATGAAACTTTACGTTCTCGACTTAAGCGCTAACCTGCCTGGTGTCACGTTTCCATCATTTTAGTGAAGCTTCAATGTGTCTCAGTGAAAGTGCAGCTGCAGCCACGTACAGTTTTGGATCGGAAACCAATCACAGTAAGAGACTTCATCATATTTATTACAAATTCCCCGTTGAGTTTGTTATGTTGAGTAGGAGTACGTGAGTCAAGTCATTAATGGTTCACTTAGCGTGTTTAATGGGGGATATATGTCGTGTACAGTCAGTTTCTATTTATGATCCAGGTGCGTTTTGTGAACTGTTGTTTTATTCTACTTGCCGTGTTTATTCAGCTCTACCGCTAATGAAGCTAATGCTAATTGGCTTGCAATGTTGCTCTATGTGATGCTAGATGATTAAATACTGGTCTCAGGAGGCTGATTATCATTGTCTGTTGCTTATTTGCACATTTCTTGTTCTGTTTTACATCGATTCTATCGTCATTCATCCATTCAGTCGCCATTCATTCTACATTCGTCTCATTCATTCGTCCATCCTGCCATTCAACCAGACCATTTATTCGTCGTTTATCCTGCCAGTGGACCAACCATCATCCGTTACACCCGCACAATCAGCGATAGTATATTCTAAATGTGAAAACACAAAAACGATTTTATTGTATCGCCCCCAACGATGGAGCTCTGCTCAACACCTGAGGTGTGAAGCTGCATGAGGTTGCTGAATCAATAATTGTGCCATTAATGTAAAATCCATCCGACATTGGCGCAGGCTTTTTTCGGAGCCGAAATGATTTTTCACTTCACATCCTCGGCGGCCAGTGTGAATATTCAAAGGTCAAAGTTCGAACGCGTTTTTCAAAAAGCCTCTTATACTTTAATCAGCGGTTCCTCCTCCTGATTCAAGCGCAGACTGATAGACCCTTTATAAAATTCATACGTTCATTAATGGAGAGGCTCGGGATTTAATTCTCTTCCATATCGCACAAGTTCAAATCATGATTAAGCGGTAATTGCGGAAATAAGTCTTGGCGTTGGCAGAGAGGAGCCCTCGAATTGAGTTTCCCTTGTTCCTCCTCCGCGACGCGACGTCTGTCTGCGAACGGCGCAGACCCTCACATCTGCCACATTCAAGGATTTTCAAACAAGAAAAGCTGCTTTGAATTAATTAAATGTGCATTATGTCTAATTGAATAAAGCCAAATGTGCAGCGCCTTTTGATTTTTTCCCCCCAAGCATGTGACGAACGACAGTTTAAGCTGTTAACTGTCACGTCGCGCCGTCGCACACATTCATTCCTAATTGCACTGTTTGGGGATGAGAATTGCCTCCAAATGAAAAGAGACAGTCACAGCCCTTGTTCCTCCGAGGTCATTCACACGTAGTGCAAATTTTTTTATTTTATTTTATTTTTTCCCCCCCCTCCCATTTTGGCGGAGCGTATGATAATTAGCTGCACTTAAGCAATTACACAAACAAAAAGCGCACGCGAGGGCTTTTAGCTGGGTCCTATTTTACAACAGGCGCATATAGAAGGTGGTGGTGGTGGTGGGGGGGGGGGCGAGGAATAGAAAGCTGTGAAGTTAAATTCCTCTTCATCTATCTCTGACACTGCCATTTCAGCCGTCTCTCTCTTTCTCTCGCTCTCTCGCTCTCTCTCTCTCTCTCCCCTTTTACTCCTCGATGGCTATTGTCCTCCGCAGGATGATTTTTCTTTCCTCTTCAGACATGATAAAGGAGTGCGCAGTCATATCCCCGGCACAGCTTCAGCAAAACAAAGAGCTGCAGTGAGGAATGAAAGCCAATTTTCCATTTCTCCCACACCTCCACCCAACACACACACACACACACACACACACACACTCAGAGGTCAGAGCGATGGCTGTTCAAATAAAGCTGCAGTGTTTATTTTCTGTTTTTATTCCCCAACTCGTGTCCCATTCTTGAGAAATTAGAGGTTTGTTTCGTCTTGAAATCTGGGCGACGCCCCACGAGATCCATGAGAAACGAGGGGACAAGAATCAACATGTAATTGAATATTCCACACACAAGTAACGACAAACTAACTTATAAAAAAACCCATTGAAACTGTTTAAAAAAAAAAAAAAATGGCTTTACGTTATGTGGGAACATTTGGCACATTAAAGTGAACCTGATAGGATTTAACTGATCCCACTCAAGATGAAATTGGGTTGTATTTGGTCCCAGAACTAAAATGAGTTTGGCACCGCCAATTATTGAAGCTAAGCACCACTTGTGTGATCAGTGAAGAAATAAAAGACCAAAAAATAAATAAATTACATAACACCAGGCAGAAAATGACATCAGGAGGCTGGAAAGCCAACTCGACAGAAATGACATCAACTTTATAAAGAACACAGAGGGAGGTGAAGTGAGCTCACCGGAAGCAATCGGGGACGAGGAGGACGTCACACAAGCGGACGAGTGTGGCTCATCTTTTGCTCTTTATTCCCGTCTCCGTGGCGCAAATCGCCGTCCCATCAAGATAAGAAAGGAACTATTTCCTTTTCATCAAACAAACAAAAATCACTGGGATGACCAGACGTCTCAAAGATCCGCATTCCAGTGGCCAAGAGACATTCTTCGCAAAAATTCCCGACAGATCGGACCGATACGACGGCGGGCGGTTAGTAATTCTGCCCAGTTTATTCTCAGTGGATCCACAGAAGTGGTTTCCTGTCCGATGGTGGCTGATGAGAGCAGGAGCCTCGTCTGTTCGTCACTCAGTCGTTTCTTTCTCTCGTCCCGTGTCTGCGTCGTCTTTTATTTTAGTGTTATTTCATGTTCTGGTGATCAGCGATGACCTGTCTCACGTCTTAAGCTCTCGGCATCGCAAACGAAATGAGTATATCATGATGATATTTCATCAGTGACTCGTCATCCGGTGTGTTGATTTCTCCTCCTGGTCACTGAATTGTCCCTCATAAAAAGTTAGCTAAAGTGGGGGGTTCCATGAAAATGCCTGGAAAACGCCACGCAATTCCAACAACTGCTGGTTTGGGGGCACTGTCGCCCCGAAAACAAACACTGACCAGAGAGGAAGTAAAGAAGAAACAAGGCTCATTGAAAGCGGAAGTCCCGCCGCCTTAGCCTGTGGTGGCTAGGCTAACTAGCTCGTGGCTAATGGGTAGCCACAAACGGCTGCATATCAACGAGATTGTTCCTTTCTACTTCTTCCTCTCTGCTTCACGTCTGCCCACAAGATATTTTCCAACTTTTTATTTCTGCATCTGCTTCTTCTGATTTACTACTACCCAGAATGCACTGCACACAACATCACGTTCTCCCCCCCCCCCCCCCCCCCCGTCTGCATGAAAGATCGTTTGCAAGCGAACCGAGACGGAGCTTTGTAAGAAGACCAGATATCTCTTGGCTCAGAGTTCGTGACAGATTTCACGTCGCCCAAATGAAATGGATTTTCCCTGAAGAGACTCTGGTCTGGATCAAACAGGGGAATGTGAACACGCCCTTGCTCTTTAAATTTAAAACGAGCTCGACAGTCACTTCAGAGCCAGTTCAGCATCTCTACACACTGACATCTACGACAGCAGTAAACACCAACAGTAAACTCAGTACATTTCACATCAATAAAAGTATTTCACATGTTTCTATCCACAAAGTTTTGTACAAAAATGTTTATTTTGTTCTCTTCCACTGGAGACTGAAAACACGAGTAAATCTAAAGCCAGTCTGTAATCCATCTTAAAAACTACAAGGATCTGTATAATTTGTGAATTTTCTACTTGATTTGATGGAATTTCTTCTGTCATGAGTTATTCGAAGTTTTTGGCAGTAAAAGAGACTCATCTTTTATGTCTACCTGTTGAAACAAATGAGTAACTTGCTAACACTGCTGTAAAATACTGATGAATTAAGTTATGCATTTTTTGAAATGACAACTTAGTCCAACAGATTTCACATTGTATTCCACGATCAGGACAGAAGTCCTCTCACTGATGAGCAAATATCCAACCTCTAAATCATCCAGCTTTACTGCTAAGTGTTCAAAAATGTGACAATGACAGTTGGTATGAAAAAATCTAACAGTTTGGTAGCAATGATGACTATATTTTAAAATGATACAAGAAAGACAAGAAGGCCGTTGCTCGGCTAATCCCCCACCGGAGGGCTTTATATTTTCTCACAAAGCCAGCTCTAAGGCAGCACACTTGGTACACTAGAGGATGTTCTATGGGTCCTAGTAGATAATTATGTAGAATCTGAAAGGTCTTCTTCATAAGCTATGTGTTTTTATGCACTTAGTGACCCTGTGACCTGATGTGCAAATTAGGTCATGGTCACCATGGTGCCCCTTCTCCCCAGGTGGAGTGTCCATGTGTGAAGTTTGGTGACTGTGGGCCCAGGAACTGCTGAGAAATGAGGAGAAATGTTTATATGAAAATACATGTATTTTGCAACCATGACGAGCAAACTTCCGACCCTACCAATCTTCAAGGTCAAGGTCAAGGTCAGGTCACTTGGTGTACTGGAGGGTGTCCCCAGAGTACTAGTAGGTGTGTATAAAATTTCAGAGCCCTAGCTCAAAAACCTAGGCCTCCAGAGCCCAAAATGTGTTTTTAAGCACTTCGTGACCCTGTGACCTACTTAATATGCTAATTAGGTCAAGGTTACCATAGCACCCCTTCCCCCTCTGAGATGTATCCACATGTGAAGTTTGGTCACTGTGGGCCCAGGGGTTGCCGAGATATAGGTAGAAACGTTCGAACGGACGGACGTACGGACGTACGGAGACTGTTTCAAGATCCCCCTTCGGGGCCTATCGGCTACGGCGGGGGATAAAAATGCGACTTTACCTTACAGGGGAGTGACAGCAAGTGAATAAAATTCTACTTTCTAATCTATGATGTCAACATTTTATGTGAAAGAAAAGTGAATGGGGTTTTTTTTTGTATGTCAAGTGTGTGTTCACCAGGGTTTGCCTTCATTGTGGTGTTTTAATAAAGTCCAGGGATTTTTTTTTTAGAGACAATATGTGGCTTCAGGCAATGGAATACTATATGAACAAACAAAAAAAAAGAAGTCTGACCAGATATATTCCTCTTTATATTTATTGTTCTGTAGTTGGTCTGATAGTACAGACAAATAGAACACGGAGTCAAACAAATGTCAAGTCTTAAATAATAACATCCTCGGTGGAGGAAATGAAAGCCTTGTGATCTGCTAAGTTTTGCCAGTGAGAGATTAAAAGTCAAAGCTCTTCCTCTGTTGCCTGAAGTCACGGCGGGATGCTCTGCCCGATATTGTTCAGTCTAGAGACGTGACAACCACCGTCCAGGGAGAGGAAAGCGCCGCACCTTCAATTCACCGATTCTATTTTTAAAAAAGGGGAAAAATACAAAAAAACTAAATGTTAGCATATTCATAGAATCGGTTTTAAAAAGGAAACAAACTGTAATCAAATAAATCAATGCTACTGAGATGAAGTCAAAACGGAAGAGAATTCTAAATGAATTAAAATGCACTTTTATCTTGAACCCCGTCTTACAAACAGCCACATCACATCGTTTTATTAGTGAGGGATCAGAACCGCCGTCCGACCCCCGACGTCTCCGCTCCGAGTGACCGTTTACTTCTCAATTCAGTGGCTCAAGTGGTTCCTTTTTCTTTAAATGTGAGCTTGACATCTTTGTCGGCAAACACGCCTTGCTGCTAAATGCCTCGTGGGCTTGTGGGGAAGAATAGAGGAAGCTTTGCATAATGCTGCCATTAATCGACGGCTTTGCTATTCAGGGACTCCGGGCCTCTGACCATACGCGGGGCAGACAGTTGCACTCCATTATCACTTAATAATCTCACTTGTCAGGCCACAAATTGCTGGAGCATTTGCCTTTAAACCCAGTGTGAACGTTGGCGAGAGTGATGCACAAAGAGGGATAAACAAGTGACGCTTATTTGCAGACTCCTGAGGCGACGTGGGCGGACCGTTTCGGCGTCAACCACTGCGGTTGGTTTTTTTTTCTCCCGTGGCTGCCATCTTCAATGGCCTCACAGCGGCTGGCTGCTGCTCACACGGCGGTGGACGGGACCGGGAGAAACGGGGGTATTAACGACTTCAGAGGGGGAGGTGGTGGGGAGATGTAGTGTTTCAAATCAGACCTTTGGTGAGCGCAGTATGAACGAGCAAAAGTATTGTTGCTGCGTGATCGATAGGTTTTCCGACAGATTAACAGGGCGACTGGCTTTAAATAGGCTAACTGGGTGGGCTTTTTTGTGTGATGCTGGCTGGCACCATGGGGGGAAAGGGGGTTGTGAGGAAATGGGAAATCAATGGGCGCCAAGTGATCACATCAACGGGATATTAGTGCTGAAGGAAATTCCTTTGCAGGCACCACCTGTGGGAACTCCGGCAGATGAGCCTCGCGTAGATCAATTTCTAATCAGATGGAGGAGTTCCAGTGGTGGGAAGTAGCAAATAATACAGATGAATGGGAACATGTGGGGCCGCGAACGCAAACGGGGATGCACACATACACACACCTCTGTCTTTACTCTGAGGTTTCTCATCCAAGGATCAATTCCGTTTGAGGGCGACGCCGAGGGATCGCGAGGAGGGCGATGACGCTTTGTCTGTGAAATTCTCCAGATTGCACGGGTCAAAGAAAAGCAGAATAGCACCTTTTCCTTGCACACCGTCAAGGGTTGCAGGTGGACGCAAACGCAGACTCACCAGGTGGTTCAAAAACGGAGTTTATTTAAGAAATAAAAGTCTTTAATACACTGGGAAGGGGGTGGACACAGGTGGAACTCAACGACGGGAGCACACAAGAGGGAAAAGGCCATTGGATAATTGGAAACATGAGGCGAGAGTGAGTCAATAACTGCCGTCCACTGGAATGCAAAAACAACTTTTACACACAAGACAAGCTTAATGCTGTTTCATCACCTCCTAAAAATACTCCCTCTTATCGGGGTGGATTTTACTCTTTGAGTCGAGTCCATGCCGATCCCCCCCCCCCAAACCTGGCCCCTGGGACTAATCTCCTTGGCCAAAAGGTCAAAGGGTCGGCCATTGCGTCCCGATCCGTAGAAACCCCCCCTGGCTGGGATCGCTTCACATTCCACCCCACAGTGCCTCTCATTACTCGCCCTCTGCAGCTTCTACCCTGCCTCTTACAAACCCCCCCTGGTATCTGGGTTAAATGGAAACGCTCTGGCCTGGAGGGGGCCCGGGGACCCTCTGGGGGCCCCCCGAGTGCCGCCGCGCAGCCCAGGAATAGAGACATTTTCCTCGGGCTGCGAGGCTGACCCAAAAGCCCAGAGCCCAGGACCTGCGTGAACCTGCTTTAATTATATAAGCTGCAGTATTTAGACCCTTTGGCCTTGGCTTTCAAAAGCACTTTAAGTCAGGATGGTTTTCATCACCACCTGATTTGCACAGCCCCCCCCCCCCCCCCCCCCCCCCACCACCACCACCCCCTGGTGTTTTGGTGTGCCGCGCTAAGCTCCGTCATCATAACTATTTGTCGGACAAGGTCACGTCACATTAGTCAGCGATGTGCGTCGGCCCATCCCCTATTTTTCATCTTCCCCAGTCACAGCTTCCTTTGTTGTGAGCCGCCCCCTGAGTGACAGTCGTGGTCGGCCCATATTTCATCTCGACAGGCTGGGTGGTCAGGATCGCACGCACTTAAAGCCACCACCCATCACGCAGCCAGTTTTTTGTTTTTTTTTACAAAGCCCCGGATGGTGTATGATCAAGCCAACGCGAGTGTTTGTTTGTGTTCTTGTGTCTCTCACGTCAGCGGATCCCAATTTCCAAAGAGCGCAGGTTGGGGGAGGTTGGCCGTCTGGCTGGAATAGAAATAAATAAATCCTGGAATAAAAAAGCCTGGATGCAAACCAAGGTGCCTTCAACCGCCGCTGTGATAAATCTGACCGCATGATTATCGGCTCCGAATCCCTCACCCAGTCCATCCTTCACTTTCTGTCTCGCTGCTGGAAATCCATCCCCGACTCGCTCTCCTCTCCGGCCTCAAGCCTCGAACTAGTCTTTGACACCAAACTCACTTTTTGAACAGCACATCAAACGGGTCACAATAACAGCCTTCTTCCATCTCAAAAACATTGCCAGTGTCCAACCGTCTCTCTCTCTCTCTCTCTCTCTCTCTTCTCTCCCTGCAGGTGAAACTCTCCTCTATGCTTTCATCATCTCAAGACTGGACGACTGCAGCCCCCCCCCCCCCCCCCCGTCGTCAGACGAGGGGGGTGGCTCATTCAAAAACTGAGTCGCCAGTCTCCCGGTCTCCTCACCCACACTCGCTCTACCGTCCTACATCGTCTCCACTGGTGGCATTGAAAACCCTCCATAACCAGGACCCCCCCCCCCGCTCCAGCTCCCCCCTGTGGAACTTTACCATTTCCCATCTGACACCTTCCAAGCATGTAAATCCCTCGTAAAAAAAAAACTCACTTGTTTGATTTCAATGTCCAATTGTTCTTCTTTTTTCAAACTTTTTTTTAATCCAATCTGTTTGTTTCCGTTTCTATTTCTTTGCCTTGTTAAATGGTTTTGAGTGTCCTGAAAATGCTATTAATAATAATAATAATAATAATGATTCTATGTTATTTTTTAAGTATCATTATTGGTAGCCCTCTTTGATATATATTTTACAATATAATAATGATGATCCTTTAATGTTATTGTTATTATTATTACAATTATTATTATTAATAGCACTTTTCAGGACACTCAAAACCATTTAACAAGGCAAAGAAATACAAAACGGAAATGAACAGATTGGATAGAAGAAGAGCAGTTGAACATTACCCATATTATAATTATTGTCATTATTAACAATATATTTATATATACATAACACTTGGAAGCATGAACGTGTAGCGCCTCGCCATGTAACAACGTCTCCGCTCGGTACATTATCATATCCCAAAGGACTGGAAAGATGAAATTAGTGTTGTGTTCCACATAATTGCTCAGCTCCGGCAAATTAACACGCCCTTATTCAACCTCGTGTTTGTGAAATGCAAGCCGTGCTGTTTGTTTCATGTTTAGATCAATGCATTTACACATGAAAAGCTTAGGCATCTCTATTAATTCGTCTGAATTTTGCGCATTGTGTCTGCAGCTTCCACACTGCACAGGACTCATTATTGACAGACACAAAAGAATTAAGCGCGTTCTGGCGCTCGGCTTCGTCCACAATAGGCCTCAGAGCGGTGCCAGCGACGCCGTTTTGAAGCAGGAAACTGGAATCGAGGCTCGCATTTCTCGTCACTAATTATATATCGATGCATCGACAAGGATGTGAGACTGCGCCGTATTAAATGAGAACAGACACAAACTGGATCACACACACTGTAGAAGCTGATCTGCAGAGGCATATGAATATACAACACACAGTGTGATCTACATTGAAAACGTTTGGTTGTCTATGATGGTGCGTGTTTGTAACACGTTTGAAAAAGGAGGTGTAAATGTAGAGCTGGCTCATCTCAACTTTTATCAGTCAACTTCGTTGTGAGGAGATTTTCTGTGTTGCAGCGCTGCTTGGGGTTTTGAAACTCTTCCCGGGGCTCTTCTCCTGCCATCTTCCTCCCACGGCTTTGACGTTGTGAGAGATTTTCTCCCATAGGCTTTGATAATGTTTGAAATTCCTCCACCAACATGTTCAACTCCACGAATCACATTATATCTTGTCCTTGCCGCGGCGCGACACTCCATCCACTCCCTCCACGGCGAGCGGAGGTAAACAAACGGGCAAATCGTTCCCGAAACAGAACCGGATGCATGAATACTCCTGTTTACATGCGATATCAATCTATCATTTAGTATTTTGCATTGATCTGCAAAAATTCACAGGAACTGAAAGGATCTGAGGAGACCGGGTCCCATGAGCCGGAGTTACTATCATCCTGTATCAAGAGTACTGTCAGGTTTAGGCTACAGACATTTATTAAATCTGCAAGAAAGAAGAAGACAACACGAATGAGCTTTGGTTACTCGCGAGGAGAATGGCCTAGGAGCGTGTTCAGATTACACCTCCTACCCACTCTGAGCTTCAGACCATTTCTCCTGCGGTTTTATTTCATTAAACAAAGGGGAGGGTTTACAGGATACACATCATAGTAACAAAACATTCTGTGAGTTTTAACAGTTTATCAACTATGAATACAATCAAAGGACATCCCGCGCATGGGACGTCGAGATGGCAGCTGTGTGGAAGACGCGGCTCATCTTGTTTATCAGCCTCGGTCAGGTTGACCTGCTCAGAACATGTGATTAGTGAGCAGCGCCTGAGAGGCGCTGCTAAGAGAGAATACACAGAAATAAGATAGAACTTGAATATGAATATAATTAAGCACGAATATGGCAACTATATATAAAATTACTCTGACATATTCCCCCTGTTTGTCATATCTTATGCTTAATTTCTCACACCACTTGTAACCAGCCACTTCAATATTGATTTTCAGTTGCAAGATCATTTTCGCAAGAACACAAACATTTACACTCAGGTTTCTAATGTTTTACTGTTACTCGTAATCTTCAGGGTCTGAAAAAAAGGTCGGGCAAGGATGGAAAGTCATCATCCTCGCTAATTTCAGAGTCATGATCAGCATTCCCCAACAACGGATAAGCCTGCGCCAGGTCCTGTCTTATGGGAGAGTTAGCAGTGTTGATTAGGCGGGTGAGAAGGGCGCGGATACATGGAATACAGCAGACTGATTTGATCAAATAAATCATATTTCTGCTGATGGATGTTTTTTAATGGAGCTGTGGCGAGTTTTGCTGCAATGAAGATTGTTAGGCCTTGAGGCACTTCGGTGTATTTGTGGCTGCCAGTACTGAAACAATATAAGCTGCTGTTCAGCAAATGATCACTTCACATGATCATTCTTTTTTTTCCCGAACAGCTTGAGTTGAATAACACAATTCAACATTTTCTAAGTTTGCGTAACAATCTTTGTTTCGCTTATTGTCACTGGCCCCACATGGAAAGAGCCTATATAAACATATATGTTTTAATATAGGTTTTGATATAGGTTTTGAATATATGTGACATATATAAAATTGGCCGTTTTCCTATATTTTATGTATATATATGCACAAATACGTACATATATGTGCATATATATGTACATACGCGCACATATATGTACATACATGTTCATATATGTACATGTATGTGCACATATATGCAGCATATATATTGTCATATATGTGCATATAGGTTTCATATATGTGCATATATCCTCATATAGGTTCTTTCCATGTGGGGCATCTTGTCGTCAGTGTCGTCGGCAGACCTATTATAGTTTCAGTGTCTTCGCTTTTCTAGACTTTTAGCTGCGTAATTAACTTGCTTTATTTTTTTTCCGCCCTCGCCCCCGAACGTACTTCATCTAACTTTTTATGGGCACCCTACAAAACTTCCGCCGCGTGGCAAGCCGACGACGTGACGCCGACCGTGGAGTTTAGCAGCATCTCGCTGTAACTTTTCAAATGAACTGACTCCTCCTGACTCAAGCTGTGTAATTAACTGATTTCGGCCGGATACGACATTTGTCGAGGGCGTTGAGCCTGACTTCGTCTGACTCCGGCTGTGTAGTTAGCGGACTCTGGACGGCGGAGTGCAGAGAGGGCAGAGAGTTTTCCGGCTGGCCAGGAACAAGCCAGAGTGCAAACAACACCAGCCTGCAGCTATTGAGAAAGAGCACATCTTTATCTTCTAATCTACTTTTCACAGCGAGTGTAAAAGTAGTTTCTCTTAAAATTGCCTACTTGTATACAGATATTTTCTTCACGATAAGGTGGATGCGAGATAATCAGACTGAATTTATGACGAACTAACAGAAGAAGCCCCGGCATGTTTTCTTTTACGTGTGCTGATGTTGAAGGCCGAGGTTTCCAGCACTTTTCCCATTTTGTCTCTCCGAGATTGGCAATAACAGGAACGGGAGGAGTCGTGCGGATAGAAGTAGCTGTGGGGCGAATACAAGTTGCGCAGGTCAGACGGGGCTGGTGGAGGGCGACACATCAAAGAGCTGAACCTCCGGCCAGAGTCGGTCTGAACACAGATCACCTTCACAGACGAGCTGCAGACCAAATAAAGCGAGGACCCGCACATCAGTATCTAATATCGCGCATGCCATGTCTTGTTTGTTTGAAAGGGCTTCTTTCACCTTACATGCTGGCTTACATTTCACTTGCCATTCCTCTGTGGAGTCGGTCGCTTTGGAAGAGCTCCAACAGAAAAGAGGGGGGGGGGGGGGGTGCATGGTTTGGATATTGGCATGTATCAAAGCCAATGCCATCTTATGTGCATTAGACAGAGAATGAATGGGAATGAGCAGATTTAAGAAGATGAAATGACTTTTGCGATTTTTTTTTTTTTTCCTTTTCTCTTTGTTCTTGTTTCAGTCCTTTAGTGAGACAAATGTTCTTCTTGGAACAGTTGAACAGTTCAGAGTTTACTCACCATCTGACTCTCTTGGCATCTGCAGCGCCGGGGCAAAGAAAAATGCCCAACACAAAACAGAATAGAAACACACTTCACCACAGCAGATGTCGCTTTCTGTCACTTTCTCCACTCACAGCACTGTGTGTCTTCTTTTCCCACTTTCTGCAGGCACACCATTACAGTTGTTTGTCCTTGTGCCACAGGATGCAACAGTCACTAAAAAAAAAAAAAAAAAAAAAATCAATGCTGGCCAGTGAAAGCCAGAAAAACAATAATTCTCAGTCTCATTTGCAGGCGATTTACTCACAGACTCCACCAGGACACTGCAATGTCCAAAGGGATTCATTAGAAAATACAGGGATCGCTAAACAGCATAATGTACAATCAGCAAAGGAGACGGAATACCTGAGAAAAATCTCAATTATGGGCAAGTGCATGAAAATGTATAATGCTCCCTCTTACATTTAATTAATGTGTGGTGTTGTGGCCTGAATAATTCAGTATGCAGCGATTGAGT
Organism: Blennius ocellaris; assembly: GCF_963422515.1. Taxonomy (NCBI): domain Eukaryota; kingdom Metazoa; phylum Chordata; class Actinopteri; order Blenniiformes; family Blenniidae; genus Blennius; species Blennius ocellaris. Next base: position 3,319,033 of record NC_137655.1, read on the forward strand.
AGAACCCCCCAGAAGAATAGGGACAATGTGGAAATTGTCAATAAAATGGAAAGCAGCGTCATAGGGAGAGCTGTTTACTTGAAAAATAATACAAAGAAGTCCCCTAAAATCTTCAAATGTTTCATATTTTAAATAAATGTCTATTTCTTAGACAGGAAGAAAATAAATGCACATATTCAAGGTTGAGCTCAATCAGCTCTCGGTGAATCGTTGAACCAGTGGTTGGCTTTTTGAAATCCCTGCTGGATATTCAGTGCATCCTAAAGGTCACCATACATTTTTTTTGTCGATTCCATTTCTTTTGTAGAACAGATGTGGAGATTATTGAGGCCACCAGCATGTCACAGCTGATGGTTTGCAGTCCTGTGGTGCTCGTGGCTGGCCGGTTGACGGTTGGGAGTAGCTTTTCGAAATTACGGCCGGGCGAGATATTTTTCATTTCCCTCCAGTTCAACGCAGGCTTGAGAAGCCCTACGGCGCCCAGAATGAACACCACCCATGGCAAGTTTCTCAAAACAGGATCTTGAAGGCAAATACACTGAACTCTCGGACGATGTCTAGTGTCTTTTGGGACGCGCCACAGAATACCACCTGCACAGAATTCACTTCACCAGTTTAATCAGCCTCCTTTACTACAGAGTCATGTTGTTGGAACACATGCAGAATGTAGTTTGAGCTCCATACTTTCCTTCACAAACAGTCCCGAACACACTGATACCCGCAGGCGACTCAACGTCTCTGCACCTTACGAAGACGCCAGATAAGTCTCACATTCATTGGGACAACATCTTAAATTGGATTTATACCAAGACCTAATTGTTGGGAGACAGCCGTTGGGGGTAGATCGATAACCGTGCCAACCGTAATTCAGCATTAACTATCAGAAATGATCAAGTCTTTAAATATGCCTGACGAGACTCAGTCAACAACGGTGCCCAAGGCGTCACGTCGAGGAGATCTCGCAACCTTCGAGATGGACGAAACCAGACAGATGTGACCAGATGGATTGAGAAGTGGTGGCGTACGAGATGAGGCGCGACGCTGAAGGAATCACTTATATGCAGAGAGAGTGGGGAGTTTAATGAGACACAGGTAATCACAATAAATGAGAAGCGAGCGCTGAGCGCGGTGGAAACGTGAACGCGGCGCCGAGACGAGACCTGAAATGAGAGATCATTCAGTGACTGCACTCGTAACTTGAAACGTGACGCTGATGAGACACAACCACATTTGACAAGAGCATGAAACCAGATATAACTTAATCATTTTTTAAATTTTGATCGAGTTATGTATAAGGGCTTTTTTAAAACTGCATTTACTTTGAAAAATGTTGCTCTTGAACGTAGCTCGGATTCACTCCCAGACATTTGGGTTGGCTCTATATTGCACTTTCTCTGTTATTTCAAATATGCATAATTTGTCCTATGTTATGTTACGTGGACTGTGAGCCGTTGTTACTTGGCATGGAGTTGTTTGTCTTTTGCCGGAAAGTAAGACATGTGTATGCGTGTGTGTGTTTATAAATATCCTTGATCATTACCGTTTGTATGTTGTTTTTGATCTGTTGTCTGTAACAAACAACCAAGTGAGAATGTGTCCAATTTGTTTAGTTTTGATTGTTTTATTTGTGTACAGACCTCCTTCTTCTATGGAAGTGAACAGATTAATGGTGACAAGTCTACTTATATATATATATATATATATATATATATATATTGGCACTCTTGCATGACAAAGTTATATCACTACTTGCCTTGCTGCTACCCAGTTTTAGTTGTTTTCCATAAAAATATAGTGCCACTTCAGCGTGGGCGGAGTCCTTGGAGCTTTTTCACATTTAGCCAAAAAGTAATAATCCCAGCTAGAATCTCTTTCCCCTGCTGCGAAGGGTGGAGTTTCTACTCCGTGTTGCTGAAATCAATAATATTACAAAATGGTGGACTGTTAAGACCATGCTTTGTTGTCGAAGGTGCGCTTCACTGGCCGGTGTTTCAGTTTAACTGGTTCCCCTGTTTACTGGTGACCTACTTCTGCCACCAGCTGTTAGTAGCAGCGGCTGTTAAGATGAGACAAACAAACGGTACAATACTTAAAATTTTAATGGCAATGCTTTTAAACTGTGTTTGCCAGGACAGCGACGGCATTCAGTTGGGTTTTTTAAAATCTGCTGTGACAAGGGACGCTGGAGGAAGCCGGTCGCCAGTTAACAAGGGCACCAGTGAATCCAAAATGCCGGCGGTATCCCCTGGCTTGGAGACTTCTCGATACTCGTAGCGGGGTTGTTCCGTCTGAATCCTCTGGTCGGCCACCAGACCAATGTTTGGAAAGACCCCTCATGTGTCCATATGTCCATGTGTTTATCAACTGAAGAGATGTATAAGTTGGATATGCATTCGATGTAAAATTGGCCTCGGTCAGATTCGACAGAACAATTTGCTTTGTTCAGATCTGGCTCCCATTTGGACCAAAAAAGAGAGAACAAAAAGCCCATGAGCTGCACTGTAAGCTTCAAATATGATGAAAGAAATGAAAGAAATCAAGTTTTAGCCAGTTTTTCAGAGACAGTATTTTTTTTATAGCTCATCTGCCGCCCAGCATCCACAAACTCGACCATCCACAGTCGACATAAATCCCCATTTTCTCCAATTTAACATAGAAAGAAATGGTACATTGCTCCCGTTACATCAGGCAGCGGGATCTGTGACCACCCTCCAGCCAACATCTTTATTTTAATCCGAGCGGATCAAGCGTGAAGGACTTCTCCTTTGTTACCCATTTTATTGTATCCCCCCCCCCTCTCTGCTCTTTCTGGTTTCCCCTCCGTTCCTTACCTTGCCGTCTCTCCGTCACACATTCTCATGCCTTCATACATCCTTTCTTTTCAATCCTCCCTCTCCCTTTACATAGATTACTGTGCGACGGCTCAGGGGTCCGGAGAAACTGCCTCCTCCAGCCAGCCAAGGTGAATCAGTTGCCATGGCAATCAAACCCAAATAACCAACAATGGCATGTTAATTATGGTTATTACTGTATGACGAGTGTTCCAAGAAAATGAGCAACGTTACTTTTCTGCAGAAGGATTAAAGAAAGAAAATGTCAGAGGTGAGGCAGTTTGGACAACATAATTCATAACAGAGCCTTCGTTACAGCAAGTGTTGGTCTCTGCAAACAGTAACTGTCTCCCACAATGCTCTGTTGTAAAAAAAAAAAAAAAAAAAAAACCCCGCTTTTCACAAGCTGGCGCTGCTGACCGGGGCGCTCGTGAAAATCTGGCTCGCACAGCGCTGTAAAATGGTCTTTTGTAAATACTCTAAAACTGTGTGATGTCATCTTAAGTGACCAGATTAAGTGGAATTAAAAAAAATACATAAAATGAAATAAATCAAGCATGACAGCTGGAATGGTATTTAAATTATCCCCATGTGTTCTCTGAAAGTGTTGAAGGGAAAAAAAAAAAATCTGTAGTGACCCTTTGTGGGCAATTGGTCCATTTAGCCGCTTGCTGTTTGGATGGATGGATGGATGGATGGATGGATGTATATTGCCATGAAAAGGCCAAGACAATCACAATGCAATGTTCTTCCCTTTCATTAGGAAAAAATGTGTGTGTTTCCTGGAAATAAAAATCAGAGTCGGTCATCTATCCTAGGATTGTTTTACCGCTGAAGCTAATCTCCTACGTGCTCAATGTTCAGTTGGCTTGTTTTGAGCAGAAGTACCAGAATATACATCACACATCAGCCATCAGTAGCGAGAACACTGCAGGAGCGAGAAGGATAGAAAGTGGTGCAGCGGTTTGGTAATGCTGCAAACAGAATTGTGGGATTTTATACCTCAAACTACAGTTTTATGACGGCGTGCTGAGTCCAGATCAAACAGAAGTTATTATATTTGATCATAAAAGTTACACTAAATTGTATTACTTCGAACACCAGGACCGCTGTGGGGCACCTTAAGAGTTATTTTTACCCAGAACTTCTCATCCTTTAACTTCTACTCCCTGCAATGTCTCTAAAATCAGAAAGGAGTTTTTTTTTTTATTTACTTTTTCTAAAATTCGAAATTAGGGGCGACTTTTGCTGGGGTGGTAGAGTGTGTCGTGTCACAATCAGATGGTTGCTGGTTTGATGTCGAAATGTCCTTGAGCAAGACACCGAACCCTAAATTGCTCCCAATGGATGGACTCAGCTCTTTGCATGGCACCGGCCTCTATTGGGTGTGAACAGGTGAAAGTGACGCCATGGAAACGCGCTATAAATAAGTTAAATCAATTTCCCATTATAAGGATGACCAAAAAAACAGAACAAGTCTCAGATTTCTTAAAATGCTCTTTCAAAAGTAGTGACAGATGTTAATGGGAAAGATCCCGTCACTCCGTCATAGCCCACCAACCAAACCCTTTAACGTGATTCAGACGTTTGGGTTAAATCTAGTCGGTCTGTCAAAGCTGCAATTTATCCCGAATATAGTTGTTGAAATTAGGTTGTTATTCGACCGTCCATTAAATTTCTATGTTTGGGTTGAATTCAGGCCACATTGGACGGTCCAATAACGACCCTATGTCAAGAGACTGACCACGTTTAGCACAGAAAACTACGTCTAAATCATGTCAGGTGTGTGGTTTGTCTTAAGCATGTGATGTTTAATGCAGAATGCACAATATCTGAATTCTGACCATTATATTTTTTTTCCGCTCTGGCCACAAGGCCTTTAATGGTGAAGCTCGGCAGTTTGATAACTGTTGACCTTCCTACGATATATAGCCTATAAAGAGACGCCTTAATAGAGACGTCTTTTCAAGTACCTGAAAGAGACATTTCACCTTTCACTTCATTTCCAAATTTGTCCGCAGTTCAGACGGAAGGCAAAGGCGTGTTTTCAACAGCTTTTAAACCATATTTCACTGGGTGATAAAGAGCTGTTAAGCAGAAGACTTTGTCCTCAGGCCACATAAAGATGGAGACTTTGATCATTTGAGGTCAGCAGAAGAACATTTTGAAAAATCATGGCTCAGTATGTTGCAAATTTTTCGATTTTTTTGAATGCTAAATAACCTAATAATAAAACATCTGCACTTAAAAGAGTATTATACTTTTTTTTTTTTTTTTAACCATCATCTAGATACTAATGCACCACACAGGTCTGCTAATGTAGTATTGTGTGCTGTTTAAAAGCCGTCTCTGCAGGCCAGCGTACACCAGTCCATACACTCAACTGTTATTCCAGCTCTTAAGTGTTTTTAGCAATGGAGAAAAAAAAAAAAAAAAAAAAGCCTTTCATAATGTTCATGTTTACCACAGTGAAGGAGCTCGCAGTGAACAAAAAAAAAAAAAGGCGGGAGAGACGTAAATGAGAGAGAAAACAGAAGGTGGATCAACAAGATGAAGCTTTGCCATTTCCAAAACGTCTGTTGCTCTCGCATCCAGCCATTAGCGGCGCTAGTATATCCTCGTCAGCTTTCTGGCTAATTAGATCCAATGGTGTTGGGGTTTTTTTTTTTTTTTTTTTGGGTGTTTAAGCAAGACAGAGAGAGAGAGAGAGAGAGACTGTGTATGTTTGTATCAACGCTACTGTTGCCAAGGCAACAGGCTTGGTCCGTTACCCCGACTAAGAGAATACGAGCGACTCGCCGCCTTTCATACGCCCACGTTAGCTTGGCTGGTGTTGAGTTACTTTAGCTTTTTTTTTTTTTTTTTTTTGACGCTAGTTGTTTTTGTGAAGCTTGTGAGTTTCCAGGTGAGAGAACACACCTCGAGTGGTTTCAGACGAAAACCTTTTTTTTTTTTTTTTTGCAACTTTGTCCGAAACTTACTGAATGTGTGCGCGACACAAACCCTCCTTTCAGCCGGAGCGATGGCGGTAGTTCGGTCACGGACTGAAGTAAGGAGAGTACAAGGGTCAGAGCCTGGAGGTTGTGTGTGTGCTTGTTGTTCACCCTCTTTTTTTTTTTTTTTTTTTAACCCCTTTCACTGGGAGGTTTAAGCTGCTGTCAGTCAATGTCGCTGCCGACTATTTAGATTCCAATTACACCTGTCAGCTCAGTCCGGGCCCTCATCTGTCTCTCTCTCTCTCTCTCTCTCTCTCCCTCTGTCTGTCTACCTCTTTAAACCCCCTCGTACACACTCTGCTCCTCTGTGTTCAACACCGCCGTGCACTCGTTCTCTTCCTCTTCTCTATTCATCGGTTACCTCCCTCTGTGTCAGTCAGCATTAGCGTCCGCCCGATCCCCCCCGTCAAATCCACCGCCGCTTCACTCCCGCTTCTTTCGATGCTAGCTTGCGCAGCGAAGGATGCGCAGGATTGCCAACGCGGCGAGGAGGAATTGCGACTCCTTTCCTGTGCGTTGGCACGTGTGGTTATTTACCTTGGTTCAACATAGGAACGTTGCCGTTTCATTAATTTAATATATCAGATTTGATTGATCATAGATATGTGTATTTTTCTTTTGGTTTGTTTGGTCTCGTGGTGTGAAATGCCTAACAATTGGCAGTTTAATGTTTATTTCAATATAGTATTATACACTATTGCACATTGTTATTATCTGTATTATTGTTATTATTGTTATATAATGCCTACTTCTAATGGCTCTGCCACTGCACCTTACTATTTTTTTATCTTGCTTTTATCTGGTGCTTATTTCTAAGTGCCCATGTTCCGTTCTGTGTTTTACTTTATGTCTTATACCCAGATATTTGTATATTTTTAATTTTTACTTTTATTTCTATTCTATTGTATTTTATAATATTCGTATGTACCAGATTGCTGCAACGAAACAATTTCCCTTCGGGGATGAATAAAGTAATTATCTATCTATCTATGTGTAAGGGATAATAAAAAGATATATATATATATTGCTGCAGATGTTTGTTTGTATTAATAGATTAATTAGAAACTTAAACAAATCAATACATTGCCTTAATTCTTACTTAGTTTAAAGTGATAGGACTGTATCATCATGTACTTGCTGAAGTGCAGCGCAACCAAGAATAATTCCCCCCCGGCACAAATCAGGGCAGAAAGAAATGTCTTCATAAGGCGTGTACCCACGTTAAGTCATCAGAACGCTCATATATTTAATAATTGACCTTAGAACCTTAGAAACCGCGTTAAATTGGAGCCAGCCCACAAACACTTTCCCGACCACCGAAGTTATGAACATACGAGTTACATAAGAGACATTATTGTAGTATTTTCCAAATATAATTGCCATGTCCTTAAATGCAAAAAATGTGTTAAACCAAATGCCTTGCAATCTGTGTTAAAGCTTTTGCAGGAACATCTGGGTAACTCATTTATGGCTCTTCAAGGCTTTGCTTCATTTATGTATTTGAAATACTGGAAGGCAACACAGAACATGAAGTTTACAGTTGCGGCAGCTTCATGTCACCTTCCACCATTGTCTTAGTAGGCTGCTGTGGGTTTATACACCTGGGAGAGTCGATCCTCTTTCACTCTCCACACCTGCATCTGTAAACTGAATTACTATACAATGTGAATAAGGTCCGTGGATGAACGCAGCCAGATAATTGTCCCCTCTCCCTGTAGGTTTGTATTTTATTTTTTGTCGATAGAAATCAGGTATTTTATCTGTAATTCACAAAATCGAATTCCAAATTTTACTGTTAACTGCCCCGGTTTTACCGCAGTGAATGCTGGAGTATTATCTAATGAAAATACAGAGGATGGGTTTAGGAAGCTCCAACAGGTTGTTTTGGCGGGATGGATGGAGGAGCGAGGCTCTGCTGGCAGGTAAATCGATGGGGCATCGGGTACGTGACTTTATGAACGAGCAAATTCCCTGGATAGAGGAGTGGGTACACGGGAGAACGGGCACCGCGGTGGATGGGAGGACGGATGAAATGAGGTCTGATTCGCAGGACCGCTAGCTGGCTGCAGGGATGAATAGACGGATGGATGGATTGATGCAGGAAGGCAAGGGAGGATGCCCTGCGGGAGAAAACACATTAATCAGTACTGGTGACAGTTTGACTGACTATATCCTGTTCCTCCAACCCCCCCATCCTCAGAGAACGACTGGAATGAAGGAAACTAATTAGAAGCCAAGTGACATAGGGACGACACACTACGATACATGTTCAGCTTTGTTTCTGCCATTTTAGCGTCATCTCTTCTTCCATTATTTTACAAGAAGGCCGTTGCTGGGCTAATCCCCCGCCGGAGGGCTTTATATTTTCTCACAAAGCAGCTCTAAGGCAGCACACTTGGTACACTAGAGGGTGTTCCATGGGTCCTAGTAGATAATTATGTAGAATCTGAAAGGTCTTCTTCATAAGCTATGTCAAAATACGTCTCCAGAGCCCAAAATGTGTTTTTATGCACTTAGTGACCCTGTGGCCTGATATGCAAATTAGGTCATGGTCACCATGGTGCCCCTTCTCCCCAGGTGGAGTGTCCATGTGTGAAGTTTGGTGACTGTGGGCCCAGGAACTGCTGAGAAATGAGGAGAAATGTTTATATGAAAATACATGTATTGTGCAACCATGACGAGCAAACTTCAGACCCTACCAATCTTCAAGGGCAAGGTCAGGTCACTTGGTGTACTGGAGGTTATCCCTGGAGTGTGTATCATGTGTGTATACAATTTCAGAGCCCTAGCTCAAAAACCTAGGCCTCCAGAGCCCAAAATGTGTTTTTAAGCACTTCGTGACCCTGTGACCTACTTAATATGCAAATTAGGTCAAGGTCACGATAGTATCCCTTCCCCCTCTGAGATGTATCCACATGTGAAGTTTGGTCACTGTGGGCCCAGGGGTTGCCGAGATATAGGTAGAAACGTTCGAACGGACGGACGTACGGAGACTGTTTCAAGATCCCCCTTCGGGGCCAATCAGCCACGGTGGGGGATAATAATTCAGCCACCCATGGAGGTCTACGCCACGTCGTGACGTCCTGGCAACATCCACAACCCGTACCTGTTCCATCTCGCGCCACCGCCATATGGCACCGAACCGCCGGCGAGCTCCCCGAAAGCAAAAAAAAAAAAGACGAGGTCATTGGAGGGGTGAGGCGCTATTTAGAGGCTCACGTAACCCATTTGCTTGCACACACTCCCACACACATGTAAAAATAGCAGTGTGAACGGGGATGAAAGGGTGGACGGCGAGGTCCCGATGCGTGCAGACGCTGCTGGGTGGAGAGCGCTGTCGGGCTCCATCTGTGGCTAATAATGTTCAACACATTGCGGGCCTCACTGCCACAGCTTCTGCCTCTCCATAAATCACACACATCTGGTCTACCGATCCCCCGCTGCTGGATGCTGGTGGCAGAGAGACACACACACACACATACATACACACACATTCAAACGTTGACCCAGTCACTCACAAACTCATTTATCACTGCTTGGCTTGACTTGTATCTGCATGTGTTTTGGTGTTTGATGCCCCAAAAAGGCACCCCATTTCAAGAGTTCAAATAAAAATAAATAAATAAATAAAAAGCATGACGGTGCACCGGTCATGCAGCAGCTTTTCACGTCTATTTGAGTTTTTATTCTTTTAATTGTTTGTTATGTGTTCTCAACAAATTCGATTGGTTGTTGTGTAATGGAAGTTTGCCGAAATCACCGAATCACTACGACCGGAGCTCCAGCCACTAATCCAAGCAAGCAGCATGTGACGGAGACTGCGGGGCAGTAGGAGCAGATGACGGTGGGGATAAATAAATGAAAGTCTAGAACCGCGATGGGCACGCCTGGTCCCTTGAGGGTCAAACTCTTTCACTGTCCAAATGTCTTTCTGCTCAACCGCATCTGGATTTAATGAACACGTCATGATCAAACTACATCTATAGAACAGAATAGATCATGTATTCATCCCAGGAGGAATCCTTTTACAAGGCCTCTCTTCCCAGAGATGTGATTCACAATAAGTAGCTAAATACATACCGTACAGTCGTAGTCGGAAAATATAATAATATATTCATGTACATGCAAAACATTTCCATAAACAAAAGAAGAACAACCAATTGCTTCATCCTTTGATGTGACCAAAGGGAGTAAATACTCCTTATGACTGCTTGTGTGAAAGTTCAAGCTGCGGTTAATGAAGCTGGTTAGATTTAGAAAACTCTACATGTCCTTATAACGATGACAACAAAGTATGGCTGGCAACATTTCGGAGTCAGGGATTGGCCAGTTTGACTGACGGGTCATGATTGTAGTCCAACCTTCTCATCCAGGAGTCTTTAGCATAATTTAGCCAGATACGACGAGCTTCCAGTGATGAAGTGAGGTATTGACACTGGTGATGGTGAAACATGCAGACACTTGCTTTCCACTCGTCAATGAAAATATCCTGATTTAAAGGACAGCGTCGTCCTGAAATCAGATGACGTCTTCCACCCAGAGAAGAGAAGCTCATTTCAGCTGTTCGGCTCATGACCACGATGTGAGCCCAGCTTCCTTTTTCACACCCGTCATGTCAGTTAAGCAATCCTCCTCAGGAAAAGGTTACCATCCCCCAGCTGAGTGTTCATCACCCGCTAAACCAGCTGGCTGGCACTCATTCTTCTCCTCCAGGAATCACTCAGTTCATCCCAAAAAAACCTCTTTATATTTACAGCCACCATCAGATGTGTGCCGCTCTGCAACGCGAGCCTCAAGCACCACGGCAAGAGTGATGGATTGTGGGTAAGGTCTGCTCACCCAGCAGGGGCGACAGAGCGGCTAAAAAGTGGCTTAATAAGATTCAGTCCTTTCACTTGCTGCTTACTTTATCCTCAATCCTGTTTTAGGGGCATGTAATGTGTTGCTGCCCGTGTGTGTTGCACTGAACCGTGATGCCGCCGAGGTTATTTTATTTTTTAAAAAGCCGCTGCAGCAGACTTCCAACCAGGAACTTCATTTACTCGCCACACAGGGGGAAAAAAAAATACACTCCGGTCCACTTTGATTCCCCACAGTTGATTCTGGCGCAAACTGTGTGACACGCAAATTGGAAAGCAAGTTCCTGTACTTGATATTTCAGCGAGACAAGCTATTAGTGGAACGACACGGAGAATATATTTGTCGTGACAGATGCAATTTGGCGAAAGCCGGAGCTGCCTCATTAGAAACAATACCCACGCCCTCCAGGTGCCGCTCCGTTAATAGACATTTATTTGTCGCTCGCCCCCCCCCCCCCCCGTTCTAAAATTAGCTTCTGTCGATCAATAAGCGCAAGTTATTTCCGAACGTCTCGCCTTCTGATCGCGCCGCCGCTCGGCTCAAAATTTATGTCAAAACGCATTGCTGGGCGCTGATGGCGGTTTAATTCGTGGACGGCACAATCGATGGAACTGTCGCTCTGCCTGTAGAGACAACGGACATATTATTCCAAATCTTCAGTCATAACCCCCCCCCCACCCCCCCATTCCACCCAGGTGATGAACACAACAATCACGCCCATGTGAGGGCTAAGTGAGGTATTTGGGGCCTCCTGACAGCCTCCCACCTGCATTGATTGATGATATTGTTTTTTTTTTGTTTTTCTTTAAAAGTGAAAATAGTTGGAGTTTTCGTTTCTTCTCTTTCTGCCTAACGGGGATGGAGGTGGGCGAGGTGGGGCTGCTGCTGCTGCTGATGGTGGTAGTGGTGGTGGTGGTGGAGGTGGTGGTGGAGGTCCACTCTCCCAACAAAAAGTCACATTCCACCGGGAATAAAGGATGGTATTGTGCAGACTAATCCACTTCAGTAAGAGGCCTGCTTCTCTGTGGCGAGTTCGTGTGTGGGAGAGATCGTCAACATTTCACTGTGTGTGTGTGTGTGTGTGTGTGTGTGTGTGTGTGGTTATTATTTTTCCTGTGTGTGTGTATGTGTGACTTATTTAAAGGTTTTTGTGAGTTATTCATCATGGTTTGATAAAGCCTCTTTCAGAAAAATAACCGTATTTGTACAGTAATTGAAACACTTTGTGCCTAATACAGCTCTTTTGTCTTGCTGCATTCTGCACACGGCTTCGGGGAAAAGAGAAAAGATTCCCAGGCCGATCTGCAGAGGAGCACGATCCCGCAGGTCTCGAATCCTTGAAGGCACATTTTAGTGTGGCAGCGGTGGGAAGTAAAAACACTTGTGCCGAACACGAATATCTGCATCTCTTACCAGCTTCAACCTCTTCGGGTGAACATTGCAAGATGTAATACACAGACGCGCCACGTTCACATTCCCCGATAGTCATTTTCACACAAAAACACAGCATGGACTACAATTTGTCTTATTTTATTGAGTGACGGACGGCTCCAGCATTGCTGCAAACCTGGATTGATGAGACGGAGCTTTACAGACCGGACAGGACTGGAGCGTGAGGAGAGCTGATCAGAATTCAGAAAAATAGTAGAATAAACTATAATCCCCCCCTCAACAAAATGCCGACGGCTGCTTTTATTGATCCTTGGACCGTTTCAGAAAATCAGAGAAAAAACTGGATTTCCACTTCATGATGTGCACAAAGTTTTGGGTTGTGAAATAATCCAAATCTGTGAATCCCTAAATGCTACAAATGACGGACGCCACAGCTTGATCAGACCGCAGCGTTCAGTTTCTTCCGGAATCCTCCGCGCTCTTACTCCGACTTCAAAACTGATAAATCTCCATCTTGCAAAGTAGAAGTTTGACCTCTTTCCAAGAGTCTGTGCTTGAAATGTAAATCCTCCAAGAGCTAACCAAAACACAAGTGGGATGGAAGCGATGATTAATTGTTGAAGTGTTTCGAATCACATCCAACATTTTCAGCATCGGCACTTAGTGATTTAATGATTTATGGAACTTTACAATTTTAAGTCAGATCATCTGTTTGGTGTTAAGGTTCATGCTTCCACTGTATAAATGTTCCACACCCGTAAATGGTTATCGTGTCAAATGCAAAGTGTGTTCTTAAAGCAGCTCTGAGAAATGTAAGAATCCTTTATGGGATGTCAGATTTTAAACCTCTGGCAACAACACAGGCCTTACTCAGCGTTTTGTCCTCAAATAGAACATTGTTCATAGTGTTGTACCTTTAATATATGCATCATTAGACCAGCTACTCTTTGCTTATGTTTTGAAAAGATTGTTATTGTATCAGTAAAACCAATACAAGCATGTTTTTTTTTTTAAAGTCAGATCAGAAAGCAAATCAGTGAAATTGCACATTGTTTAAGATTTAATTTTGCACTAGGCAACATTCACTGTCTGCAGTTAACTGACCTTGGCAACATTCTGGATTAAAGGCCTTGCTCAACAGTCACCTGCTGTCAGGGAAATGCTGCTGGACCCAAATGCAGACTCAAGAGTGCCATAAGATCGAGTTTATCGTTGAAAATGCCCAGTAAACACAAAAAAACCCCCACAGGGAATCAGGAAACATGGGTGAGAAGAGGAACGACATGTTGAGGAGACGACAGCGGGAGAGGGGTTTAAATACACGGGGAGATGGTGGAACTCAATGAAGGGTAACACAGGAAACTAAGGAATCAACTACTCGTGAGGACTGGGGAAAGGCTGGATGGGAACGAGACCCAGGTTCAGATAACACACAAAAAAACCAACACACACACACACACACAAAAAAAAACAACCCAAAAAAACCCCTACAGGGATTCAGGAACGGGGAGCGACATGTTGACAAGACGAGCCAACCAAGACAACAGAGGGAGAGGCTTTAAATACACAGGGAAAGGGTGGACACAGGTGGAACTCATAACGACGGAAGCACACAGAGAGGAGAAGATCATTGGTTGATTGGAAACGTGAGGTGAAACACAGAGCGGCAGACCTGACACCTGGCAGCGAGGTTCAAACCCCTCGAAGGTCAAAATACACTGTGTTGATTCAGATTTGTTGTCTGGATGAAACCAAGACGACAAGCTTCAATCATGTCACGTTGACTTTGGTCTCTCGGTGACCAAAGTCTTTAAAAGTTCATCAGAGTTGGGTCAAATGTTCCCGATGTTCATGTAGATGAATTATTAATCCATTTCTCGAGATGTTGATGACGACCAGTTCCCGTGGAATCAGATCTACCCGAGTTAAAAAAAAAAAAAAAAACGACTCATCCAAAGCATAAAGCATGAAGAGGCAATGCTTGGTTCAGTGTGTGTTCACGAGGTTGCCATGCCTGAAGGTCTCCGGTAGCTAAAGAGGGCGTTTCTGCTTCCTGTCAGTTCGTTTCATGTCTGGTCTTCCTCCTGAAAAGCTGATAACTGACGTTCTTCACACTCAAACACACGCCTGACGTTTGGCAGACTCACGGCTGCCCGGGAACAAAGCAGGAACATTGTATGGGTTCTATGTGTTAACGTCATATGATGTGTTTGTTTTCAGAGTCAGTTGGTACGAGCTCCCTATGCTAGGTGCATATATATATATATATATATATATATATATATTAATTTTTTTATTTTTTTATTTTGAAAATCTGATTTTGCACAAAAACTAAATATGCTTCAAAGATAATTACATTACTAATCTTTAACAAATCCAAGACTGTAATCACATGTAAAAAAAAATCCAATATCCGATCACATTTTATATTGAAAATGAGTCGTTTTGTGTGTATTTTTCCCGTTTCAGTGCCTTTATCTTCTAAATGGGCATTTAAAGGGTTCATTTAGAATTTTTTTTTTTTTTTTTTATATTTGGTAGTTTTGATCAGGACTGAAGTTGATTAACAGATTTATTCCCCAAAAAATTTTAAGAAATATTTATCTGATATATTTCTACAGGGGTCAAAGTCAGTGGATGAAAACAGCCACGAACGCCACATCAGGACGTTTTTTTGCCGACAGTGTATTATTGACCGAGTGAAAAATTGCAAATCAAATGTATGCATGTAAAAGTAAACTTCCTCAGCAAAAATCATGGCATTTGAGCCAATACAGTGAATGTTAAGGTCAAATTAAGAGGAAAAATGACACCGAGTGGATGTTTTTGCCCCCAAGGCCACACAAGGGTTAAGATATTTTATTCGTATTTCATTAATCTCGCTCCAACTCCTCTTTCAGCTTGAACTCACGTGACAATAAGTTGAAACTCAAACCGTCACACCGTCACACGTGCATGTTTTCCATATCCGCACATATTTCACAAGAGCTTTCGTAATGTGAAAACACGCCGCCGCCGCCGCCAGCAGCCTCCTGCAGGTGTCATTCATCCTGTTTTCTCTCACACTCCCCCCTTTTCTCCACCTTTACACTCACTCCTCTCATCCTTCCCTCCCCTCCCCTCTCATCCCTCACATTCTCCTCCTCCTTGCTTCATCACTCCGAACCTTTCTGTCTTTCTCTCCCTCTTCCCCGAGTGCCTCTCCTTTTCCCTTCATTCATCTTGCCTCTCTTTCACCTCCAGTGAGTCCTTCTCTCCCTCTCTCTCTCTCTCTCTCTCTCTCATCCACCGCTGCCTCCCTCTGTCTCGCTCTCTCTCCTTATCGGGGCTGGGGATGAATGGTGAAAGGCGAGCAGGCGAGGCCGAGACTCAAACCCGATGCCTCGTGTGTGGGAACCTCATTGTGGCCGGCGACTCAGACGGGGGAGAGCTAAGGTATCGCACTTCTCCCCCGTACGGTCGATAGAGCAGAGCCTCTCATCTTTCCCCCGCCCTGAATGGCATCACTGTTACCAAGCGGCCCGGGGGGGTGGCGTGAGGTTGGGGTGGGGAGGGGGGGGGGGGGGGGGGGGTTAGGAGCTGGACGAGTGGGAGAGTGATGCATGACCTGCCAGAAACCAAGACCAGGGGGATATTTTCTTGTCTGGAGCATTTTCAAATTCACTTTTTTTTTTTTTTTTTTTACCATTTAAATGATTTGCTCAAAGTTTCCTAACAGCATTAGGTTTTTAGCAGTTGTCCTGCTGTCATTGAACTTTTTCCAAGAGTGACGTTGGGAGTAAAATCTCTGGACGGACAATGACCACTTGATTACAGTCACCGGTTGCATTTTTTTTTTAAAGGACGGTCTGAAGACTATACTTAAATCGTGGTTCCTTCCCATTAGCCCACAAGCTAATTAGTCTTGCCACCTTAAGTCGCGGGACCAATCAATGAGTCGTGTTTCTTCTTTGCTTCTTCTCTGGTCAGTGTTGGTTGTTGGGCGAGCGTGGCCCCCAAACCAAAGCTATTGTGATTGCATGACCTTTTCCAGGCGGTTTGATCTGTTCTCAAAAGTGAGTATGAACGCGGCCGAACCAAATGAAGGTGTGAAAATTCCTTCTTTGGTGCTCATAGACGTGTTCAAAACGGAGAGATCAGGAAATAGCCTGAGAGTCAGTGTGTCTTTCCATTCCTCAGATGAGCTCCACAAGGCTGTTGAGGATATCTGGGACAAACAAATTGGTTCAAGCAGGTAAGAAATGACTCGCTTGTCACTTGTGTTTTACATTTTCATTTGAAATAAATGCGCTATCCTGCACCGTTGATCACTTTTACTCCTCGATCAACCACGAACCTAACTGTATTGTGGTGCATGCAATTATACCTTGAGCAACAACAAAGCAAAAAGCAGTTCTCAGACTCAAGGAGTCACTCTTAACAGCAGGCCTTATTATTCACCTGCATGGCGGTGCAGCTGACGGCGAGCCGTCTGCGCTACTCAGAGGAACCCTCCAAAATTACAATGCGGCACATTAGCTCCTTTTATCTCCGCACAAAGAGGTCGACCAGTCAGAACAAGTGCTAGACACGGGCCCCGTGGAACGCAATCAAGTGAGGCTGTTTTCCATCTTAGAAACTTGGCACAGTCTCAGAAACATAAAGGAGCTTTAGGTCATTAGGGCGCTTAGAGCCTTGACAGATTTGTATAAAAGCTGAATCACACTGCTTCGAGCTTGTACAGTGCTCTTTGCAATTATTTGCTGGCACGACCAAATCAAGGGAATAAACTGACAGCAGAGAAAGAGCTTAGCTTGGCTGCAAACAGCAGGCCCAGTCACAGACGGCAGCCCGAAGCAGGGAAGTTTGTCCTTTTTTCATCATCCAGATTCTGACCTGCTTTATTGTGCGTGTAGACAGACGGGCAGACGCCGAGCCACAGGGGGTCCTTTCCATCTACACTCACCTGTCTGCTCACATTAAGTTCTGCAGAGTGCAAGTTTCCTTTCGCAGACGCTCCTTCACATGATGGTCAAGCTGCGAAAGCTGGTTCCCACTCCTCCCGGAACAAAACTTCCCTTCCCACGTCGCATCAATTATTCAAAGAGGCGTCAATTAGGATTGAATAATTTATCTTCCGAGTGTCAATATTTGGTAAACAATCTCCTGCAGCTTTTTTTTTGTACCATTCCCCAAAGTGTTGGCTTTATAAATCACCACAGCGTCCATGTTAAATAACAACAATAACCTAACCTCAGCCACTATATTCATAAACGGAAATTATAGTGAAATTAAACGATTGTCCCCATTTTACTTTAGAAAAGCGTCAAAAGCCTTGCTTTATTTTCACTTCAGGCCTTCTGCTCCTATCGGTAAACAGCCATGCAATGCAAAACTATAGGAAAACACCAGAACGTGCAGATTTCAAGGCCTACAAACTAATAATACTCACAAACGAGAGAAGCCGTGTGCATTACTTCGGTTGATGGAATAATGAAGATGAATGTTGTGTATTCAGGGCGGCACTGTGGTGCAGTGGTTAGCACTCCTTGCCACATCACTCTTTTTTTCAGATTTATATCAACCGTAGTCAGTAGAGATCCCAAGATATGTATGTGTTCATCTTCTATGAATACTTTATCCAGTGTTGGGTTCATGTGACTGGACTGTGTCGCAGCTGATGGAGCATCACAAAATAACACACACGTGAAAACAACCCAGAGAACTAACCTTTACTGATATAAACAAAATATTCAGACCCTTAAGAAACGTCATTGCAAGTTTCACAGTATATAATAAAACGGGGCGTACCGAGGTAGTCACTACAAGATTCTGGAGGCCCAAATACAAATGACTTTGACGGAAATAACTAAGTGACATCATGGTAACCAGTCAATGAGAACAAATCCAAATGTTTTCCCCAAGATTTATTGAAGTACATCCTCTCACACGTCCACGGATGTTTCTTGGCCGCCTGCCTCGTGGCAGGCTCCAGCCACTAATTCTATTAGGCTAACCATCGGGACGATACCTTTTACTGCTGCTGCCTGCATCGCCGCTTTAATGCAATTCACTTCTGGGTTTCAATGTTATCTGATGCCCCCTTTAAACATCCAAAGTGGATGAATGAGGATTAAGAGTTGCCGCGGTGGAGAACTTGCAGTGTTCTTTGTCATTTACCCACGGTGGAAAGTCGTCCGGACGGGACTTGGACACTGCGTTTGGGCCGGTTTTGGCCTCCTGGTAGGGGGGGTGGATAAATGACCTTTTTTCCCAAAACCTTCGTGTAACAGGTTTATTTTGACCTTATTTATATATAAAACACACAAGTAACCTGCATTTTCAATTTTGGTTCTGCTACTGCCTGCTACTGGCATGTTTTGATGTACTGCGTATATCACACTTTTGCACGCTTTTTTCAGCTATATATGATAATGGACAATGACTCTGTCTCAACATTGTGCACAAATATAGTGATTACTTGTTTTATTTTGTTTATTTATGAACTAAAAGGTATGGTTTATACTAGAACACACCAAAAAAAAATCAATAGCATGCACATTATTAATGATTATAATGGCTGAACAGACAGTCTTTCCATCGCGGCACGGAATTCTGTCAAGGTAACAGTGGATCTGTCAGTTGTTTTCCCCAAAACTATCTTGAGGTTGTTGCCAAATTGTTCTGGTGTTAGCATTGTTCTCTTTGTAACAATACCAATAGTGGAGGTACTACTGGCAGCCATCTTGTCTCAGACTACCTAAAATAAACAAATAAAACATTGATTAGCATGACAAATGTGTGAATGTAATATATGATACGTTACTGTTGAGCCATTAAATCACAAAACTTGTCAAAAGTGGCAAAATTCGAGAAATTCGCCCAAAACGCGGTTTTCCTTATATGGCCAGTAGCAGGCAGTAGCAACCTGAAAATCAAAAAATGATATTATATATGTGATTTGTGTATAAATAAGGTCAATTTAAACCTGTTACATGCAAATTCTAATTTTATCCACCCCCCCTACTCCTGGTCTTGTGGTTGACACTCCTGCTCTAAATCCGTGATTGGCTCAGAAAATCGGTTTACAGATGAGATTTTGAGGCCAAAACTTTATAATGTAATCTTTACAAAATCCCACACAAGTGATTTACCAGGTGTGTTATCGAATAACAAACTTCATTTTCATCAACCCATCCTTCAGTTGCCGACTCCTACATTTAGTGCGATTCCCTTGAAGGCCTTCATCAGTCGGACTGTAAACAAGCTCATTCGTGTGGATAGAATGAAAGTAGAGCACTTCAGATAAACAACTCCTTCTTCAGATTAAGTGCCTGTCGAGAATGATCACGCACTTACCCTTTCGCGTTCGCGGGACTGAAAGTTATAGTTGAGCTAATATCCCGAGGCAAATTCTTCCTCTCGGCGACGACACTTCATTTGTTTGATGACCACGTGTGAAGGTGACTTTCTTTCTTTCTCCAGGTGAATGGAGACTGTCATCGAGGACCGATTCAAGTTGTCTTCCCAATTCAAGACGCTCCGCTCGGTTCCGGTGACGAGAATGCAGTGAAATGTAATATTGATGAACCGCCTGCTCCGTCCTGGAGCCTGACGTGACATGAAAAGACGAGAACAGCCCGTGCTGATCTGCAAGCCGCGTCTCACTCATGAATATTAACACACACACACACACACACAACACTGACGGCTGAGGACACACTCGAACAATGTGGACAACAAGCCAGCGTTCAGATCAAGCTTTTGGAGTCGATACTCTATAATCAATCAACTTCTGGGTTGTTCTGCAGCTCGCCTGCTGAATCAATGAGGTTGGTGCCTTGATTTGTAGTATCACGAGTTGGACATTTTGAATGCATCATCTTGTCATTATACAGTCAATCAGTTCTCGAAGCTCAAGGATCAAGTAGAAGTAACATGCTGTGAATAGGATGAAGAAGAAAAGGCCAGGACAGATAAGGTTTTTATATATGTGAGCTCAATGTATTTGGTTTTGGTGTGGGGCTTTATATATTAAAAGCGTCATATAATACAGCTTTCACATGGGTTTCATTGGTTAAAAAAGTTTAATGCCCCCCAAACCCAGCTTTTCCTTAATTTTCCCTCCATTAGAATATTGGATCATAGGAGCTACATTCAGAATCTGCTGTGTCTCCGCCCACACATGCCCATCTCTGGGAAGAGGAAGGAAGTACTTCCTCTCGTGGTGCCATGTGCCAGAGCAGCGCTGCCTGATTGTGGGAGGAGTCAAAGGGGGAGGAGCCTACCTTGATTGGGATTGGCTAAATGACACTACATAGGGTTTGATTTCTGATTGGCTCGCTGGAACAACACACTTTTTTAAAAATTGAAACAAGCCAGGAGAGAGAGAGAGAGAGAGAGAGAGAGAGAGAGAGAGAGAGAGAGAGGACCTACTTTCTTCACGTCTGGGGCGTCGTTCCAGGCGTGGAGACGATTATCACTGCTGGAAAAGCATAAGAAAGTGCATTTTGTATAATATGACCCCTTTATATATAAAACCAACTTGACCTTGAAGTAGCATTCGGTGCCTCCTATTAAAACGGTGGGTAAAACACTCGAGCTGTCACCCTCATGATTTAATGTCTTCCCCACCACACTTTACGCCAAGTTCACTGGGAGACCAATCACCACCGCGTCCTTCGCTGGCCTTTAGACTGCAGGCTCCAGTTTGCACTCAATGTGGCGTCAAATGCAGCTCAACTTCCCCCACTCAACGCCGTGGTCATTTTGTTCTTCGACCTTCTCAAACCAAAGTCTTGAAATCAGCAAACGCCGCGTCCCGGTAACATCGATGAGCATTTGCTACGATTTGGGGACGGGGTGCAGTTTGAAGCCAAGGTCTGCGAAAGTCAGCAGGCAGATTACTGCAGCTCTCGTCTTCCCCCCCCCCCCCCCCCTCCCCCCCCCCTGCAGAGCTGCACTGCAGGCCAGTAGCGAGGATCGTCCCGGTACAGGGGGATACTATGTTCTGGGAGTTTGTTGTAATCAATAGTCGAAAATGACCAAAAATGAAAAGTAAACTTGCTGCCTCTTCGTAAGAAAGCAAAAGCACTTCGGAGAGCGATGTTCACATTATGTGTGCAGATCTCTCAGAGCTAACTTTCCCATCAACGCCTGCAGTGAAGTCTGGAGGTGGCCAAGTTCAGCACGACTCCTCGGGACATAAGCAGTTGTTTGGGCATTAGGGAAATTAGATTGTGCAGTTACACTGAGTCAGTGGTTGATAAGAGCAGCTATTACCAGAATATATGGATTTATCCCCGGCTGTGCGGAGGAGTCACTTTCTTTGACATCTCTGCATGTGACGAGTGGATTTCTGCCTTCCGTCCTCTCTTCATTCCCCTCTTTATCTGCATTTTCTTTGTACTGCCCTTATTTTTTTTTTTTTTTCTTCCACCAACGACTCGACGCTCTTTCTCTGTTCTTTTCCGTCTGTCGGGTATTTCCTTGGCGGTGCGGAGGCAGTCGTTCCCGTCCTCGTCCTCGTCCTCCTGCCCTGGCTCCCGCTCCTTTCTATTTATGTGTATAATGAAAGCCTATAATCATATTCCACACACCCACATGCCGTACGAGGCTTTAAGATTATATGTCTGAGCCGGTGAGAACAACAGAATCATCATATTAATGGTTGCGGCGGAGGATCCTCATCATTGTTGCAGTAATGTTCATAATCTGCTCTGTCTATCAAGCTTGCCAATTATTTCCTGGATTGACTAATGTAGGAGGGGATAAATAAGATGCAACAGCTGTGCCGAAGGCCGCTGAGGCACAAAATGAGCGTACAATGGAGGGAAATTCCAGTAATGTATGATAAAAGCTCTGTTCAGAGAGGAACTACCAGTCATCAGCAGCATGCTGTATGGAATTGTCACAAGTAACTCACATTTAAGATTTAGTCACACGGAGAAATGTTTATTATTCATTCAGAAGCTGCTTTGAGCTGAAAAGATCCCACACCTGTTTGGAAAGTCATATTATGCAGCTTTTCAACACTTCATGTCATTGGTCCGAAAACATTGTATTCGAAGTTTATTGCCCCCAAATCCAGATTTTTCTTGATTTTTTTTTTTTTTTTTTTGCCCATTTTGAATATTGGATCACAAGAGCTGCATTCAGAATCTTTAATCTTTAATACGTTTGTGAGAAATCAGTGTTTAGGGGTTAGATATAAATAGTTCCTCACAACAAACATCACCTATAAAAGGCTATAAATGCTGAAGCGGATTTGACAAATCCAATCAAATGAATATATTTGAGGCAAAAGTGGGCATCAGTGACAAAAATCTGATATCTTTATTTCTAATTTCGAGCTAAAACAACCAATTAGATGAAATCTAATTAAAGTGATATCATTACGAATGTGTCTAAATGCCAACCTTAATTCCAACAATAACCTTGTTTTTGTTTTTTTTACAATAATTTTGCAGAGTGTGATTATGGATGTTACAGACCCCCCCCCCCCCCCCCCCCCCCCCCCCCTTTGTATTGTGTGCTTGCCACTCTCCTGTCACATTCCCTTCCCAGGCTTCCTCCTTCTGCACTGCAATTGTCAAATAATTGTGAATAATATTCTCTCCTCCTCGGATTGAACTCACAGCTGTGTTTAAACTGGCGCTGCGGTTTGCCACGCCAAAGAAACAAAAAAAAAAAACAAACGGGATATTGAATGCTTTATTGACATTTATACAACAATTAGTTTTGACGGTGGGGTGTGATTGCATGCGAGACACTGTACGAATGCTTGTGTTTGGCATCAGTCTGGGACATTTCTGTTTTCACAAGTCATTAATATCACCAATAAGAAACTCGACTCGCCAGCAGAACGGGATCTTTTAACTTGTTGTTCAGGTTGGAGTGAAATAGAAACTAACTGGATTCAGCACATTGGATCCAAAAGTAACGCAGCCGGGGAAAATAAATGTGATCATTCTTTTTCTTTTTTCAATCATACTATTAAATCTTATTGCTGTTAATAAATATATGGCGTGAGTCTAAGATTAGGATTACACTTGCTGATACGCAACACATCGGCACGGCTGGAAGTATTTTATTTAACTCACAAACGCTGATATCCAAGTGTGATATTGACGATATTACATATAAAAAAGCAAACAAACAAATGAATGAATGAAGGAAGCTCATAACACTAAATGTCAAATATTCATTCTTTGTTATATTGCAGATCAACGAGTTCTTTTTCTCTGAGGAGGAATTATTTGCGTTTACACGCCGTCTCTGGAGGGTTTGGTACGGTGGCCCTGAAGTGCAAACCACAACAACAAATCACTAAACACAACAACAAATTGAAAAACACAACTGCAAATTGAAAAACACAACACAAATGAAAAAACACAACTGCAAATTGAAAAACACAACTGCAAATCAAAAAACACAACTGCAAATGAAAAAACACAACACAAATGAAAAAACACAACTGCAAATCAAAAAACACAACTGCAAATGAAAAAACACAGCACAAATGAAAAAACACAACTGCAAATCAAAAAACACAACTGCAAATCAAAAAACACAACTGCAAATCAAAAAACACAACTGCAAATCAAAAAACACAACTGCAAATCAAAAAACACAACACAAATGAAAAAACACAACACAAATTAAAAAACACAACTGCAAATGAAAAAACACAACACAAATGAAAAAACACAACTGCAAATCAAAAAACACAACTGCAAATGAAAAAACACAACACAAATGAAAAAACACAACTGCAAATCAAAAAACACAACTGCAAATGAAAAAACACAACACAAATGAAAAAACACAACTGCAAATGAAAAAACACAACACAAATGAAAAAACACAACTGCAAATCAAAATACACAACTGCAAATCAAAAAACACAACACAAATGAAAAAACACAACACAAATTAAAAAACACAACTGCAAATGAAAAAACACAACACAAATGAAAAAACACAACTGCAAATGAAAAAACACAACTGCAAATGAAAAAACACAACTGCAAATCAAAAAACACAACACAAATGAAAAAACACAACTGCAAATCAAAAAACACAACGCAAATGAAAAAACACAACTGCAAATCAAAAAACACAACTGCAAATCAAAAAACACAACACAAATTAAAAAACACAACACAAATTAAAAAACACAACTGCAAATGAAAAAACACAACACAAATGAAAAAACACAACACAAATTAAAAAACACAACTGCAAATGAAAAAACACAACACAAATGAAAAAACACAACACAAATTAAAAAACACAACTGCAAATGAAAAAACACAACACAAATGAAAAAACACAACTGCAAATCAAAAAACACAACTGCAAATCAAAAAACACAACACAAATCAAAAAACACAACACAAATCAAAAAACACAACTGCAAATGAAAAAACACAACACAAATGAAAAAACACAACTGCAAATCAAAAAACACAACTGCAAATCAAAAAACACAACACAAATGAAAAAACACAACTGCAAATCAAAAAACACAACTGCAAATCAAAAAACACAACTGCAAATGAAAAAACACAACACAAATGAAAAAACACAACTGCAAATCAAAAAACACAACACAAATGAAAAAACACAACACAAATGAAAAAACACAACACAAATGAGCTGTGCCATATATCGCGGCACAGCTTCACGGGACTCCCTGCTGTGAAGGGTCTGGGTGCTTTTCAAAATAAAAAGGGGAACCTGCACACTATTAGGCCGGTTGGTTATGGATTTGTTGAGTTTCTCTCTGTTAAAAGCAGCTAGAAGTGACGGTGTTGTATGTTGTGCTGGCGTATATAAACAGAGCTGAATTGAATTAAATCTCACACGTTTGTTTTGATTCTCCCAAACATGAAACACATGAAGACACATTCTGTAAAAAAAGAAAAAAACCTTTTTAAATGTTGTGAAACAGCTGAAAGAACCCACAAAACTTGTTTACTGGGCTCAGCACTGCGGCTGTAACATCTTTTTTAATGCTCTGTAATTTCCTGAAACATCTGTGCACTCTTACAAACTGTGCTAACTAACGGATGATTTTCCTCAGCAGATTAGCACATCCCATTCTCTGCTGAAATTTGTTTTTTTAGCTTTTGAATCGAGTTTGTGGCATTTAGTCAAAGCAAAAAAAAAAAAAGTAAAAATCCAGAGCACGCCAAGCAGAACAGTGTCGCTCACTGATGTGTTTTTAATAGTGTTTTTTGTTTTTTTATCTTTTTCTTTTTAGACAACAATGGAGCTCAGAGGAAATGATATGAAGCTTGAATGCAGAAGACCTGTCAGTGAAAATGAGTCATTGTCGGTTTGGACTTTTTTTTTTTTATGATGTGACTTGTTTTGGAGTTGTTACCTTTCACTGTTTCTCAAAAGCATACAATTTGTCAAGTCGTCATGTGAAATGATCTCAGACGCCGAAACGCTCCGCGACGCAGCTGACTGACATCGCCTCGGCGCGCGCCGGATCTAAGTAGACACCGTCGCTCCCGGAGGCCGCAAAAAAACACCACAACGCCGGCGCTGAGGCTGAATGGCGACCGTTGTGTGTGAGGACGTACGGCGTGTATATTTACCTACGTGCACGTGTGGATGTGTGTCATTTCCCCCAGGCGCTGGCGGAGGCGTGCCCGCCCCCCCGAACCTAAATAAACAGGCCGACACTCGGGTCTGTGTGGGTGAATGGCTTCTCTGTGGTGCTTCTTACTGTGGGGTCCATCGTTTAATGAGACTTTGAGGCTTTGACCCATTGACTGACATAGACATCAAAACGTTGTTTTTTTTTTTTTTTAATGATTCCGATTTTTTCATAATTTAAGAGTAATAGGCTATACTGCCAACATAACTTTATACATAAAATGAAAATAGCAAACATCACACCTTCATACACCTTAACTTTTTCTTTATTCCATTTTTTTTTCCAATAAACAACAACATGGGACATGAGAAATACACGTCAAATAACGATCAATAAAAGGGAAAACAGGTTGGGGTCTGGGGTAAAAAAAAAGAAAAGTAAATGATTATTATTAAATGTATATTATTAAAATAGATTAGTCCAAGGCAAAAGGTTATAGTAATGAATCACTTTATTTATTTATTTATTCATTTATTTATTCAAATGAAGTTTCACAGAACACTTTATTCTAATTTGCCTGACAAAATCTGCCATTTCTCATAAATCAGTTTTATATATGCTATGTGTGCCGCGGTCAAATGTAGATATCAAGCAGGAAATTCCCTTCCTAAAACAATCAACTTATTCACAGAAGAAAATGCACATTGATGCATGAGATTTGGACATAATAATGCATTCTAACCACAGTGATGTGAATATTATTAATTTGTTACTTCCACCATACATATTTACATGTTAAACTGATATACGACAATGCTCCGTGCAGCAATATTAATAGTCCTAGTAATTCTTTTGTTTTATTACTTGTATTATGATTCAGGGCTTCTCTAATAAACAGTGATTAATTGTAGCATCAAGGTTACCACAGCTTTCTCAAAGCATTAGCTGTACTTTGACAAACATCTCCGTTATCGATTGTGACCTTGTTAATAGGTAATTAATGGAGCTTAATATGAGGCAAAATTATCGGGGGCAGAGTCTAAAAAAGTGTATTTATATCTCTTACCGGTTTTTTGCACTGCAGTCTGCTGCAATCACATTGTGAGCGAGCGTTGTTTTGAACATAATAGCAATATAAATGATGTAAATGACACTAGTAAAGCTAAATCATGTCTGATTTTGACTCAACAAAATCTGTCAGAATCTATTTGGGATGAAATTGTCAACAAGTTAATGATTTTACGTGCATTTGGGGTTCCGGCAGATCTAATGACGAGATCAGAAGTTGGATTAATTGAAGGGTTCCTGATGTTGGACTGACTGAAACGATTAAAGTGTAAAGTACGCGGGAGATCCAAGCAGATTCTTTGATAGAATCGTGCGGTTTCCTCCAGCTTTGAAACGCAGGCAGACGTTTCTGTGATGTCGTTAACCAAGATTAGAGACTCAATATCAGAGCTCAGACATGTTCAGTATCCAAAACATTCAAACCTATTCATGTGAATCAGGGGAAATAACAAATCCCCAAGACGAGAATGTAGATCCAAGGGCAAAGAAAAAGCCCGAAAACCAAGAATCCGGGAGAGAAAATCATCAACAATGTGGGAAACAACAGGTGAGTGTGTGAGTAGCCTGAGACGCTGATCAGATAAAACAGGAAGTGAAGCATGAGACCATGTGCACGGGGTTCGGCTACGAAATGAAACAGGAAGTGATCAGTCTTTGATCCGGGGATGCAGAATGTCGTTGAGGAAAGTTTCTTTTATTCCCCGTGACCTCTGCTTTACAGCCGAGCGAAGAACCGACGGAAAAGAAACAACAGAGAAACCAAAAAGAGGAGCCTTCAAAATAAAGAACTGGTCAAAGTGTAGTTTTATGGGTTTCTTTGCTCGTTGCCAACCGAATGGGGATTTTTTTTTTTTTTTGTAATTAACTTTTTATTTGGAAAACACATGGGTAGACACCATTTCACTTGTACAATTTTACAGCATCCTTGGACCCGTCCTCATTGTCTTTCATTAAATAAAATGAGCAAAGAAAGAACAGAAACAAATAATGAAGAAGAGTAAAAGTATCTCAGTCCGCATCGTCCTCCAGAGTTCTCCATTTTCTCGATAATGATTAAAAGAAAAAGAAAAGAAGGAAAGAAAAAAAAAAGGGAGGGGGCTCATCTCCACATTATGCTTTTATCACCTGAGACAAACATCCACACACATTTTTTTTTAAAATGTTGACACACCTAATAGGATATCAGTTGAAATCTGATCTCACTGTTTTTACATCTGCTGTCCATTTAGACCAAAGCTTATAAAATGTGTCTTTTTGCAACCCTGAGGGAAAACGATAATTTTTCAATTATATAAATTCCATGAATAATATCGATCCATTCTTCAATGGTCGCTGATTCCACTTTCAACCATTTTCTGGTAATGGCTTTTTTTTTACCTGCGGCCGGTAATATGGCCACTAGCTTTGGATCATTTCTTGACCAATTACAGAAAACGATATCCCCCAGATGCAGAGTTTCACATGTAAGGGGGATGTTTGATCTGAATTTATAAATTAAATTGGGACAAAACAAACTATATGATTTTCAGTAATCCCAGCAAAATTGATAATGTGAAACTCACAATTGATGGAGTAAGCATAAAAAGAGTCAAGGAAGTTAAGTTTCTAGGTGTTGTTGTAGACGAAAAATTAAATTGGAAAGCTCATATTGATTATGTAAAAAGAAAAATCAGCAAAAGTATCGGCATTTTATATAAAGTTAGAGATTTGTTTGATTGTAGCCTGTTGAATATGCTTTATTCCTCAATGATTCTCCCATATTTCAGTTATTGTGCTGAAGTCTGGGGTAATACTTATAACAGTACCACTAAGCCCCTAGTCGTACCCCATCGTACCTAGTGGTACGATGGGGTATTGAATTGATTTGATTTTGTTGAAAAGTGCTAATAGGAACAGATAACACAAGATTAATCTTCTCTCTGTTTCCCTTTGTTCATGTATGAATGACAAATTATTATATATATATATATATATATATATATTGTGAAATGGCCTGAAATAACATGAACAAATAAATAAATAAATAAATATATAAATATATTATTTATATGCATATGTAACTCTTCCCAGTAGCTCCTGATTACCTGACAACTCCAAAAGATGTGGTAGTGATTTGCCCCCAAAATGGCGATTTACAGCACCAGATCAAGCAAAAGGGAGAAGATTTGGAACCGCCACCTAAATCCTCAAACGCTTAAAGGACAAACGTTCTCACTTTTGGTTCTGGTTCTGCAGAAGATTCCCCTCTCGTGAAAATCCTTTCTTGCCTTTGCACTGTCACTCATGAACGAATAATTGCTGCGTTATTTAGTTCTGTGCTATTTATTAAAACGTGTTGGAAGAGGACAGCTGTATGCGATGAATGATGCTTTACAAATAAAAATGAATACATTTCTGTTGCTTTTCTTCTCGGCTGTGTGTTGCTTGGGCTAAAAAGTGCCCGCTGAATAAAAGCGTAGAAATGTAGAAGGCCACCGCTTTTGATATTGACGTAAAACCCACTCAAATTAAAGCCGACACTCAACACTTTAATGGCGTATTGATTATTTTTGAGAACAGTAAATGTCACTCTCTGAAAAACTTGCGGGCTGCTTGTATTTTGGCAACAGCACTCGAGCCGTTGCGCGCTTTAAGAGGCGTGTTCTCACGCTGTTCTCAAACCGTTTGTAACGCATCTAAACGGACTGAAGGCTTGTCAAAACTGTATGAAACAGGTGTCACAATAATTGAGTCAGAAACTGACTCGAGGAAAGATGAATAAATAATACGTGATTCATCGGCTACATTTTCTCACAAGTACTGTGTCGTTCATATCCTTTTTTTTTCAGTTGTTTGGTTGGTCATGGTACTTATATCAAGAAGGGACGAATATATTGACATACAGAACCATCTGGCACCACGATATGTCCACTGAATGCTGCTACAGTATCACAGAAAAACCTCTGTGACTACAATATTGGACTGACAGCTCAAGCCAAATCTCACGGAAAAGAAGACAACTGATCTTGAAACAAAAGTGATGGTGTAAATTTAAATATCCTTCGGCAAATGGAATCGGTGCATCAGAAAGAGAGTTGAAAGTTTCTTGTGATAAAGTGAGGTAGAACCAGCTGGTAGAGACTTGGTGCTGAAATCAAATGAATTCAACACGGAGGGTACTTTCAATGCAGAGGTCAGGGCTCTGCGGAGAGCCGGGGGTTGCTGCCTTCAGGGCAGGTGATGCAACCAGGAGAGAGCTGATTACACACATCAAGAGGGCCAAAGTCACACGTGCCCCCGAAAATCCAGGGTCATTTTTGCCGCCAATTATCCCAGGATCATGTGGAAGGGCATCGCGAGCATCCAAGACGATAACACCAGGGATGCACGATACCCAAGAGACCCCTCTCTGCCTGACACTCTCAACAAGTTCTTTGCTTTTGTGCTTTTCAGCACCAGATTCTCTCAGCACCAGATTCCCTCAGCACCAGATTCACCCCAATCACCAGGCGAGATGCCCCCCCCCCTGCAGTGAGACGGACCCTACAGCGGATCAACCCCTGCAATGCTGCAGGCCCAGATAACATCCTAGGGTGGTTACTGAAGGACTCAGGTGTCTGAGGTGTTGACAAACATCTACAACGCCTCCCTCTCACAGGCAGATATTCCATCCCGCCTCAAATCTGCCACCACCATCCCCAAGAGCTCCACGGTGAGCTCTCACCCCGGCAGTCAGGAAGTGCTTTGAGAGTCTGGTTATCGCGCAAATAAAAGAGTCCATCAGCATCATGGTGGACCCTAATCGGTATGCCTACAGGAAGAACTGCTCCACTGGCGACGCCACTTCATCAGTGGTCCACGAGATGATTCCAGTCAAGTTGTTTCTATTGACTTCAATCTATAGCAGTTAATAAACTTGTAAGCCTGCTAAATAGACACGGTTTCTATAGGATAAGGCAGATAGACAATCAGATCATACCAATACATATTAAGGGTGGGCATAATATCGCTGTGAGTGCGACCCAGATCCTCCAACTCCTCAAAGTAATATGTGGATATCTTTGGTTTTATATTAGAGGCTCAGTGTTTGCCTTAAGGACACTTTCATCTCGTAGAGAACTCTGACCCCACGGTATGGTCCAAACATGAGGACAGAGTTACTCAGGCCTAATTCTTCTCACAACAGCGATTCAACAACTGAAAAAAACTAATTTTTCTTTCTTGGAGCCGTTTCTTGGAGCTTTTTTCTTCCTCTTCTTCGCACGCTCGTGGAGACACAAACACCCGTTCACTCTTGGGGCCAATTAGTCAACTTGAAACGTCTTCATTTTTCATTTGAGTGTTCAATGATCAGTGTAATTGGAATTAATAAGCCAATTTGGTTTGGCAGAGACGGGAGTTTTTGACTCCTGTTTGGCTGGTGATGGGGGGGAGGAGACCACAAAACAAGGGTCCCATTAACCCGGGTCGATCACAGTCAAAACACATCACCTTATTAATCTTCCACTGTCTGTTATGATAAAGATGCATGAGGCTTCAGTTTACGGTCCGCGGCGCTCGCTGACTCATCGTAACCCGTACACTCCCTGTACGTCTTCAAAACTGGATCAAGCGTTTCTGTCTTTTGAATGACTTCTTCAATTCTGTGAGGATCTCTCAAACAAAGATTTCAGACTGCAGTAATTAGTGCATTTCTGCTTTAATGACTGCAGCTAAAAGAGTCCCAGAATGAGATGAAAGATAAAACACAATGATCATTAACTGTGCTCCTCTTTTTTTTTTTGCTCGATAAATGTATTTTTATTGCAGACAGAAATGTTGTTCGCCAGATCTGAAGTGGTTTGTGTAATTTTAATGCCTTTTCTGCTGAAAAATGCTGAAAATTGCAGAAATACCCTCTTTGCCACTTGCGGATGAGTGATGTGATCACTTGCTTTGTCGAAAATCATCTGGTACATGACAGAAATAGATGCATTTCCTTCGTCTTTTGACTTTGGATATCTATAAAACATGAACCCCCCCCGGCAATGTTGCTGCGGAGTTTTCCAACCAGACGACACGTATGCATGACAACATGGAAGCTGCAGCTTGTGTGAACACAACAAACGCAGTTTAGAGCTGTTTTTGTTTCGGTCCACGCTGAAACAATAAGAACATTTCTGTTGCTTCTGGTGGAGGACAGACCATTTGTTCCAATCATTAGTTATTTTGTTGGGCAGATTTTCACCACACTGCAATACTTGGAAGTGCAACGTGATGAAGTTTCAAATAACGACACATGCGGCATGTTTAATGCTGCAAACTGAAAGCATTTTCAGGTTTTTATTTATTAAAAAAAAATGTATCCTCATTCATTAAATCATGATGTGTAGAAGGTTGCATCATCATGACATTCTGTGTTTATATATGTGAGTGTATATTTGTAATCATAGATTATCTATTTTTTGTTTAACTATATTTTCACAGGATTTTATTTATTTATTTATTAACATCAAATGGTGTACATATTTTTGGGATGTGTGTGTGTGTATATGAATATTTGAAAATGTGTGTGATTGCACAAAAAGCATGAAATGTAACATGCCTGAAACAAATTTAAAACATCATCATCATCATCATCATCATCGTCATTTTGTTAACAAAAATGAGTGAAAGTATCCATACATGTAACAAAATGGGCTTTAAAACCCCCCAATAACATTTTAAACTAATTATCAAATGTCTATAAATATAAGGTGATATAAGCAGCATGTACAGTAGTGCAGTACCGATGTTACTCTGCTGCATTAATGGAACATGACTATGTATTTTTCTTCAATAAAATATATAACATGCAGTGACCAGTGCTTACAGTAGCAAACTGAATTTGGTTTTTTAGTCAGGCACGTACTTCTCAATGCAACACCATCCAAAATACCTCCTTTTAACACAAAGCGATTACAGACACTATCAACAGGATGTTAGCAAGCGGCTATATGCCGATGATCGAGACAACAACCCAGATTCTTAAAGGTATAGTAGAGGATTTTCTTCTTCCGGGTGGATCATCAAAATAACTGGTCCTCCCAATTGTCAATCATTCTGGTGATATATGACGTAAGCCCGTCGTACGTGCCCGTCCCTGCGCGCAGCTCACTCCACACGGCTCTCATCATGCCGGTGGCCGACCCGACGCATTATTCTCGGACATTTTAACACAGTTTCACCCCCTCTGGTGCAAATCTTCTTGTAAAGTGAGCTTATGTGAGCGATGCCGACTTGTGACTTGTAAACAGAGCGTGCACGAGGAGAACTGGGCTCGTGCACGTCTCTCGCACGCGTTTTAGTAGGCGTTCCGTCTCGGGAGCAGGTACAGCGTTGCGCATGCGCATTTTTTTCAAACGGTGGAGAGGGCGGTTCTTTCCTAAAATTCCTGAAAATCCTCCTGTATACCTTTAATATTACTTCTGACGGAGAGGCAGCAAAACTGCTTGGATACTCCAGTAACTGATTCACCCATTACAGAATAACTGAAGCGTGTAGGGAGAACGCAGGCACTCTGATCCGGAGCTTGTTTGAACATACAACCTTTCTGATGTGGAGTCAGACTTGCTTCCGCTGCGCCACGCTGAAAAGTCATCGTTTGCTGCTTTTTCCGGGAGCAGGTTGAAAACATCATCAACAGACTGTAAGTGTTTGCAGAAGCCGTGGCATTCCTCGCAGATCTGCTCATTTTCGCGGGCCTCAACAGTTTCTCCGCGCGCTCCCGTCACTCAGCGACGTGAATAAAGAGTCACGCTAGGAACACGAACCGCGAGCTACCGTCCAGATTAAACATTCGCGAGGTGAACCTTCCCGACCCCGACGTCATTGGAACACGCAGCCTTCTGATCTGGAGTCAGATGTGCCACCGTGCACCGCAGAGTCACCCAATGTCATTTCCA
The DNA here is from genome assembly GCF_963422515.1 of Blennius ocellaris. NCBI lineage: Eukaryota > Metazoa > Chordata > Actinopteri > Blenniiformes > Blenniidae > Blennius > Blennius ocellaris. The sequence continues at coordinate 3,352,673 of NC_137655.1, forward strand.
GCTCATCAACGATGCACAGATTCAAAGACCTCTGTCG